>NW_023640580.1:30000-42953 GCF_015228065.2 Penaeus monodon | reverse complement strand
AAAAAAAAAATTTTTTTTGGGGAAACGTTTTAAAAAAAAAAAACCGCGTTTTATTTTTTTTTTTTTGGGATTTTTTTTTCACTACCCAGACAAACCATTTTTTAAAATTTTTTTGCAAAAAACCTAAAAAGTTTTTGTTGATTAACCCCCTTTTTTTTAAAAAAAGGGGGGACTTTAAAAAAAAAAAAAAAAAAAAAAAAAAAAAAAAAAAAAAAAAAAAACTGGGAAAAGGGGGGGGGAAAAAAAGGGGAAGGAAAAAAAGGGGAAAAGAGGAAAAAAGGGAGAAAAAAAATTTGGGGAAAAAAAAAGAAATGGGTGGGGAAAAAAAAGGGGGGAAAAATTGCCGAGGAAAAAAAAAAAGGGGAGGGAAAAAAAAAAAAAAAGGGAGGAAAAAAAAAAAAGAAAAAAAAAAAAGGGAGAGAAGAAGGGGCAAAAAGAAAAAAAGAGGGGGGGAAAAGGGGAGAAGAAAGAAGGGGGGAAAAAAAAAAAAAAAAAAAAAGAGGAGAGAGAGAGAAAGGGGGAAAAAGAGAGGGGGAGAGGGAGAGAAGGAGAAGAGAAGAGGAAGAGAGAGGAGAAAAAGGAAAAGGGGAGGGGGAGAGGAAAGGAGGGAGAGAGAGAGGGGGAGAGAGGGGGAGAAGAGAGGGGGGGAAAAAAAGAGAGGGAGAGAGGAAAGAGGGGGAAAAAAGAGAGAGAGAGAAGAGGGGAGAGGGGGAGAGAGAGGGAGAGGGAGAGGAGAGAGGGAAAGAGAGAAGAGAAGGAGAGAGGGGAAGGGGAGAGAGAGAGGGGAGAGAGAGAGAGAGAGGAAGGAGAGGGAGGAGGAGAGAGAGAGGGGAAAGGAAAAGAGGGAAGGAGAGAAGAGAGAGAAAGAGGGGGGAGGAGAAAGGGGAAAAAAAGGGGAGAAAGAGAGAAAAAAGAAAAATGAGGAGAAGAGAGGGGGGGAGAAAAAGAGAGGAGGGGGGAGAAAGAAAGGAGAGAGAAAGAGAAGAGAGGAGAGAAAGGGGGAGGGGAGAGCGGGGGAGAGAGGGAAAAAAGGAAGGAGAGAAGAAGAGGAAAGAGAGAAAAGAGAAGAGAGGGAAGAGAGAGAGAGGAGAGAGGAGGGAGAGAGGAAAAAGAGGGGAAAGGGGAGAGAGAGGAGGGGGAGAGAGAGAGGGAGAAAAGGAGGGGGAGAGAGAAGAAAAAGAGGATAGAGGGAGGGAGAGAAAGAGAGGAGAAGAGAGAAAAGGAAAGAGGGGAGAGAGAGAGAGAGAGAGTAAGAGAGGAAGAGAGGAAGAGAGATAGAGAGGAGAGAAGAGAGAGAGAGAGGAGGAGAGGAGAGGAGAGGAGAGGAGGGGGGGGAGAGAGAAAAAAAGAAGGAATGAGAGGAGAGAGGAGAGAGGAAGAGAGAGAGATTAGAGGAGAAAAAGGGGGGAAGAGTGAGAGAGAAAAGGAGAGAGAGGAGAGAGAGAAAAAGGAAAAGAAAGAAAAGAGAAGAAGAGAAAGAAAAAGAAGAGAGAGAGAGAGAGAGAGGAAAAAGAGAAGAAGAGAGAGGGGAAAAAGAGAAGAAAAGAGAAGAGAGGAAAAAGAGAGAGGAGAAAGGGGAGAGGAGAGAAAAGGAAAGAAAAGAGAAGAGAGGAAAGGAGAGGAGGAGGGGAGAGAGAGGGGGAGAGAAGAAGAAGAAGATAGAAAGAAAGGGAAAGAAGAAGAAAAAAGGGGAGAGAAAGAGAGAGGGGGAGGAGAGAGAGGGGAAAAAAGAGGAAGAAGGGGGGGAGGAAGAGGAAAGAAGAGAGAAGAGAGAGGAAGAGAGAGAAAGGGAGAGAAAGGAGAAAGGGGAAAGAGAGAGAGGAGAAAAAGGGAAGGAGGGGGAGGGGGGAGAAAGGGGGGAGAAGAAAAGGAAGAGGGGGGAAGAGAGAGGGGGAGAGAGAGAGGAGAAGAGAAAAAGTAGAAAAAGGGGGAAAAAGGGAGAGAGAGAGAGGAGGGGAAAGAAGGGAGGGGAGGGAGAGAGAGAGAGAGGAGAGAGAAAAAGGAGAGAGAGAGGAGAGAGGGGAGAGGAAAGAGAGAGAGAGAGAAGAAAAAAAGAAGGGAGAGAGAGAGAGAGAGAGAAAAGGAGAGAGAGAGGGGGAAGAAGGAGAGAAAGAGAGGGGGGAGAGGAGATGGGGGGGGAGGAGAGAGAAGAGAGAGAGAGGGAAAGGGAGAAGGAGAGAGGGAAGGTTTTGGGGAAGAGAGAAGGAAGGGGGAGAGAGAAGGAAGGAAAAGAGAAAGGGGAGAAAGAGAAAAGGAAGGAAGGGGGAAAAAGGGGGGAAAGGGAGAGGAGAAAAAAAAAGGAAAAAGGGGAAAAAGAAGGGAAAAAAAAAAAAAAAAAAAAAAAAAAAAAAACCCGGGGGAAAAGAAAAGGGGGGGAAAAAAAAAGAAAGAAAGGGAAAAAAAGAAAATAAAAAAAATAAAAAAAGAAAAGGGAAAGAGAAAAAGGGAGAGAGAAAAGAGAGGTAGGAAGGGAAGGAAGGAAGAGAGAGGGGGGAAAGGGAAGAAGAAGAGAAGGAAAAGGGGGGGAAAAAAGGAAGGAAGAAAAAAGGGAAGGAGGGAGAAAAGGGAAAAGGGGAAAAAGGAGGAAAAAGGGGAAAAAAAAAGGGGGGGGGGGGGAAAAAAGGGAAAAAAAAAAAAGAAAAAGAGATGAAAAAAAAAGGAAAGGAAAAGAAAGAAAAAGGGTAAAGAAGGAAAATTAAAAATTTAATAGGAAGGGGGGGAATAAAAAAAAAAAAAAAAAAGGAAAAAAAAAAAAAAGACAAAAAAAAAAAAAATTTAAAAAAAATTTTTAAAAAAAAAAAAAAAAAAGGGGGGAAAAAAGGGGAAACCCAAGGGGAAAATTTTTGAAACAAAAAATTTTAAAAATAAAATGGGGAAAAAGAAACAGCGGGGAAAAGGGGAAAAAAGGAAGGAAAGAAAAAGGAAAAAAATGGTTTTTGGGGTAAAGGGAATTAGGTTTTGTTAAATTATTTAAAAAAATTTCTTTTGGTAAAAAGTTCATTTTTAATTAGGATAATTTTCGTAAAATTTCTAGAAAGGAGTTAAAAAATTTAGTTTATTTGGTTTAGGGAGATTATTTGGGGAGGTTAAAATAAGGGTAAATTTTAGGGGAAATAAGACGAAAATTTTAACCCTCCCAAATTCCCCTAACCTAAAAAAACCCCAAATTAAAAAAAAAGGAAAAAAAAACAACTGGAAAAGTTCGAAAAGAAAAAAAAGGGAAATTCCTATAAAAACCCCAGGAAGAAACTATTTAAACCTCTAAAAAAAAACTTTCGTCCAAAACCAACAAACCAATTTAAAAGCAATTTCCCAAACCCCTACAAAAATTTAAAAAACCCAAAACTTAAAATTCCTAACCTTTTCCAAAAAAACCCAAAATTCCCAACCAAAAAAAAATTTAAAAAAATTCTAAAAAAAACAAAAAATAAAACCTGAAAAACCAATAATTAAGTAATAAAAAACCTAAGAAAACCAAAAAGGACAACCAACTTCCTAAAAACCCCCAAAACCCAAAACTAAAAAAAATTTAAACAGCCTAAACTTTTTAAAAACTAAAAAAAATTAAAATTTCGTAAAAACACCCCAACTAAACCTACTAAAAAAAAGTTTTAACATTCAAGAAATTTTTCTTTTTAGTTAAAAAAATTTCAAAAAAAAAAAAAAAAAAAAAAAAAATTTTAAAATTTATAAAAAATGAAAAGGGGGAAAAAAAAATTTCTAAACCGTTTCCCCATCTCCGGGGGGGGTTTAAAACCGTTTTTTCCCCCACCCTGGCTGGGGGGAAGAGGGAAAAAAGAACTAAAATTTAAAAAGAAAAAGTGGTAAAAAAAAGGAAAAAAAAACCCAAAAGAAGGGAAGAAAAATTAAAGGGCTTCCTTTAAAAAACCGCAGGAAGGAAAAAATTTAAAATTTTGGTAAAAAAAAAATGGGTTTAGGGAAAAGGGAAATGGTGGGGGGGGGCAGATGTTTTTAAATATTTTGAATTTTTTTTTTCTTTATCATTTTGCGGAAAATGAAAGGGTTTTGAAAAAAAATCTGGGGAAATTTAAAATTTGGGGCTTTAGTGGGGCCCCCTTCTGAATCTTTAAAAGGGCAATTTTAAAAAAAATTTTACAAAAATCCAATTTGGGGAAAGGGGGAAAGTACCCCCCAAAAACTCAAACAGTAAAAATTTTGTGACCAGGGGGCCGCGCCTTTACCAAAAGAAGAAGAGAACTTCAAATTTTTTTTTTAAATTTGGTTTTAAAAAAAAAAAAAAAAAAAAAAAAAAAAAAATTTAAATTTTTTTATATATTTAAAAATTAAATGAATAAGTTTACTATTTTTTCCCCCCGGGTCGCAAAAATTCCTTTTGACTTGTTTTTTTAAATTTTTTTTTTGGTTTTTTTGGAAAAAGGGGAATTTAGCCAAAAGAATTTGGAAATTTTAAAAAATTTTCCCCCCGATTTAATTTTTTGTATTATAAAAAAAAAATGAGAAAAATAATAAAAGAAAAGGTAAAAGGGATAAAAGAAATGTATCAAATATTTGAATAACCCATACATCATTTTTTTGCTGAAAAAATTTTTAAAGCTTTCCAAAAATTTAAAAAAAGTTTCTAGTCAATATTTTTTTTGAGGCCCGCGCGCGCGGTCTGTATCCGTATTAGGGCAAATTATATACCAGTCTTTTTGAAAGAGTACACAAAATTTAAAATTTTCATTTAAAAATTTTTGTGAAAAGGAACGACGCTTACCAAAAGGGAATGAAGAAAGATAAACTATGCAAATCCTACTGAATTATCCTTGGCTTCAGAAAATGGCTATGCTCCTGCTTCCCACGATAGTTGGTTAGTTTATGTATTTTTTATATACCTGAAAAATTACAACGTGAAAAACAGTTCACTCCATGTTTTACTTGAGTCAGCGCAAATTCTGTGAACCAATCTGCCTTTTTTTAAAAGTCTTCTGGGTTGGAAGGACATAGGCAAAAAGAATTTGAAAAATATTTGAAAAACAGTTTTTAATAAAATTAAAAAAAGAATATGAAGGGAAAAATTTAAAAATATAAGATTTGGATAAAGAAGCGCCACATGCTACATGTTTTCCCCCCTTTTTTTGGAAAGGGATACCCTTAAAGGGTTTTCAAGGATAAAAACGGAATACGCGCAGGATAAATATCCAGTCGCAATCTTAAACTGTTTTGGATTTTACAATAAAAAAATGCACAATTAAAAAATTTTAATATAATTCTTTTTTTTAAATTCCCCTCTTTTTACAAAGGTGTCTGGTTTAAAGGAATAGCCTTTTTTTCTTTTTAATTTTATCTTTTGCCAAATCATTTTTTTCCCGGTACTACAGTATTGGGTTTTTATACTTTTTGAAACGCTTCAATTAGCAGATAGCCAAGATATGAAAAAAAAAAGAAAATAAATGGTTTTAAAGAATTATCAAGAAGAAAAAGACGAGGAAAAAAAACAATAAAATAATTGTAGTGTTCATATACAGATACTAAAAACACATTTATTTACATTTTCCCTAAAACGAAACTTTTTCCCTGGGTGATAGTAGTAGAGTTTTTATTTTTTAAAAAAAGATTAAAAGAAAACATGAAATGCAAAGGTTACGTTTTCTTGGAGGCAGTAAGTAGAAAACGGTTTTAAGGGACAGACAGGAGAAACTCGGTATAATTATTATTACATTTTTTTTTTTATTATTATTCTATTCTTATTAAAATTAATCCCACCATTAATTTTTGATGAGAACTGCTATTTAAAAAAACCCCAATTTTTCTATTACACAAATAAAATTTAAAAGGGAAAAAAAATGACAGTAAAATTAAAAATAGAAAAAAAAATAAAAATAATAAAAAAAATAATAATAAAAATAATAATAAAAAAAAATTTTTTTTTTTCCCCCTTTAAAAGAATTTTTTAAAAAAAAGAATACCGGGGAAGAAGGGAAAAAAAAAAAAAATAAAAGCTATTTTTATACCATGTAAAAAGGAAATCAGAAATAGACAAAAAAAAACAAAAAGGGGGGGTAAAAATATTTTTGGACTTTTTTTTTTTTTTTTTTTTTTATAAAATGTTATCCAAATTTCTTTTCCCTTTTTTTCATCATTATTGTCAGATTATAGAATTCTGGTAATTTTATCATAACCCTAATAATTCCAAAACAAAAAAATGGGAAAAAAATTTTTTTCATTAAAATTTTTCCCCGGGGTTTTTTGCTTTTGGGTTTTTTTTTTTTTTTTTTTTACCTTTTTTTTATTTTATTGAAAACTTTTTTTCATCATCATTATTTATTATTTATTTTATTTTATTTAAAATTTATTTTCAATTATAATTATTTTATTATTTTTATAATTATTTTTTAATTTTTCTTATTTAAAAAAATAAATTTTTAAAAAACAATTAAAAAAAAAAAAATTAAAATTTTTATTAAATTTTTTTTAATCATATTTTAAAAATTTTTTTAAAAAATAAAATTTTAATTTTTAAAAAAAAAAAAAATAAAATTAATAAAACCAAAAAAAAAAATTTTTTTTAAAAATAATAATTAATAATAAAATAATAAAAAATATAAAAAAATATTAATAAAATCTAATAAAAATTAATATTAATAATATAAATTAAAAAATTAAAAAAAAAAAAAAAAATTAAATTTTTTTAAATTTTTTTTTTGGAAATTTTATAAATTTTTTAAATTTTTAAAATTTAAAAAAAATTTTTTTAAAATTTTTTCAAAAAAATTTTAAAATTTCCCCTTTTTTGGGTTTTTTTTCCTTTTTTTAAAAAAATTTTTTTTTCCTTTTTCATATTTCCAATTTTCCTTTTTACTTATAATATTTTTTTTTTTTATTTATTTCCCTTCTTATATCATTTATTAAATTTTTCAATTATTATTAAAAAATTTTAATTTATATATTTTTTCATCTATATAAAATTTTAAAATTTAAACAATATTAAAAAAAAAAAAAAAATTTTTTATAAAAAATTTTTTAATAAATTTTATTTTTAATTTTATTTTTTAAAAAAAAATTTTTTATAATTTTTTAAAAAATATAATAAAAATTTAAAAATAAAAATTAAAAAATAAAATTTTATAAATATATAATTTAAAAATAAAAAATAATAAAATTTTTAAAATAAAATTAATAATAAAATTTTAAAAAAAAATAAAATAATAATAAAATAATATAATAAAAAAAAAAAATATTTAAAAAAAATAAAAAACCTTTTTATTTTTAAACATTTTTGATATTTAAAAGAATTTTTAATATATTAATTCCCCCAAATTTCCAAAATCTAATAAAAAAATTTTATTCTGAAAAATTTAATTTTGTAAATTTCCCTTTTCTTTTGGGATTTTTTTTTTAAAATATGGGAAAATTCCCTTTTAAATTTTTTTCTGTTTCTATTTTTCGTTTTTTAATTTTTATTTTTCATACTTTTTTTTTATAATTATTTTTTATTAAATTTTAATTTATTTTTTTTTCAATTATTTAAAATTTATTTTTACATTTAAAACAAAAACCATAAATATAAAAAAAAAAATAACAAAAATAATTTTTATATAAATTTTTAAATTTTTTTTTAATATTTTAAACGGGAAATTAATTAAAAAAATATTTTAAAAATTTTTAAAATTTTAAATTTAAATAATATAAAAATTAAAAAAAATTTTAAAAAAAAATTCTTATTAATAAAAAAAAAAAATTTTATATTATTTAAATATAAAAAAATTTTAAATTTTAAATTTTTATAAAATACAAAATTTTAAAAAAATATTAAAAAATAAAATTTTATTTATTTATATTAAATATAATTTTATTTTGTTTTAATTTTATAATATAATAATAAAATATATATATTATTATTTATAATAAAATATATATATTATAATAAATTTAATATTAAATTTAAAATTTTATTATATAAAAATTTTATATATTTATTTAAAAAAAAAATAAAAATAAATTTTTATAATTTTAAATATATATATAATAATTTTTATATAATAATATATATATATATATTATATATTTAAAAAATTTTTAAAAAATTTAAAAATATATATTTTATTTAAAATATAATATATATAAATTTTTATATATATTAATTTAAAAAATAATATAAAATATATATATTTATTAATAAATATTTCTATAAAATTATAAAATTTAAATACAAAAATTTAAATAATAAATTCTATAAAATAATATTTAAAAATTTTAATATATATAAATAATTTTTTTATATATTAAAATTTTTTAAAATAAGAAATTTTTTAAAAAAAATTTAAAAATTTTTAAGATAAATAATTATAAAAATATAATAAAATTAATATTATTATATATAATATAAAAAAAAATAAAAAAAAAAAAAATTTTTTTAAATTTTTTTTAAAAATAATATATATATGTTAAAAAAACAAAAATACAAAAAAAACCCAAAAAAAAATTAAAATTTTATATAATATATAATAATATATAATAATATATATATATTATATAATTTTATATATATATATATATATAAATTATTAAATTTTAAATATATAATATTTATATTTATAATATATATATTTTATATATAATTTTTATAATATATATAATATATATATATATTAAAAAAAAATATATTTTTTATTAAAATATATATAATTTTTTTTTTTATATATTATATAATTAAAAAAAATTTTTTTAATTAAATTTTTATTATATATTATAAAAATTTTATATATATTAATTAATATATATAATTTTTTTTTTTATAAAATATATATAATATAATATATAATATAATATAAATATATATAATTTAAATTTTAAAATATTTTTATATAATTATATATATTTTTTAATAATATTTTTATATATTAAAAATTTTTAAAATTTTAAAAATTTTTTATTTATATATATTTTTAATAAATAATATTATATAAAAAAAAAAATTTAAAAAATTTTTATAAATATAATAATTTTAAAAAATATAAATTTAAAATATAAAATTTTAAAATTTTAAAAAAAAATTTAAAAATTTTAAAAATATAATATATTTTAAATATTAAATATTAATATTTAAAATTTTATAATTTTTATAATAAATATATATTTTTTAAAAAAATATATATTTAAATATTCTATATATAAAAAATATAAATTTTTTAAAAAATATATATATATATTAAATTTTTTTTATTAATTTTTATATTAAAATATAATTATATTCCCAAAATTTTTAAAAATAATTTTATTTTAAAAATATATAAAATAATAATATATAATTATAATTTTATATAAATTTTATAAAATAATTATATTTTATATATTTAAATATAATTTTAAATTTTAATATTTTTTATATTAATTTTTAAAAAAATTTATTAAAATAAATAATATAATAACAAATATATATTATATTTTTAAAATTTTATTATTTTAAATAAAAATATTTTATATATAATTAATATATAAAATATATATTATATAATATAAAATATATATATATATATATAATATTTTTAAAATTTTTATTTTTTTTTTTTTTTTTTTTTTTTTTATAAAAAATATATAAATTTTTTTTATTTTTTTTTTTTTTTTTATATAATATATATTAATTATATATATTATTATTATATTTTTAAAATTTTATATATATATAATATTATATATATAAAATAAATAATTATAATATAAATATTATAATTTAAATATAATTTAAAAAAAAATTTTAAAATTATTATATATTAAATAAATTTTATTATATTAAAATTTTTTTTTATATATATATTTTTATTAATTTTAATATATTTTAATAAAAATATTATTAATTAATAATAAATTATTATTATATTAATAAAATTTATAAAATAATATAATATTAAAAAATTTTTTTTTCTTTTCCCTTTTTATAAAAAAAATTTTTAAAATATATAATTTTAAAAAAATTTTTTTATATTATTAAATATTTATAAATAAAAAAATTTAAAAAATAATATTAAAATTTTTTAAAAAAATTTTTTTATAATAAATATAAATAATTAAAAAAAAAAATAATAATATTTATTAAATTTTAAAAAATTTTTTTAAAAAAATATTTTAAAAAAAAATAATAATTATATTTAAAAAAAAAAAAAAATTAAAAAATAATTTCCCCATTAAAAGAGAAACAAAAAAAAATTACAATTATTTTTAAAAAAAATTTTGGAGGGGTTTAAACCCCTTTTTTTTTAAATTTGGGGATACCCTTTTTAAAAAATATAATGTAATAAAATTTAAATTTTTTTTTTTGGGAAAAAAAAATATAAAAATTCCAAAAAATAAATTCAAAAAAAATTTTAAAAAATTTTTTTTAAAAAAAAAAATTAAAAATTTTTTAAATAAAAAAATTTTATAATTTTTTTTATAAATAGTATAATATAAAAAAATAAATTTTTTTTTTTTGTTTTGAAAAATTTTAAAAATTTTTTTTTTAATAAAAAACAAAAATAAAAAATTAAAATTTTTACATTTTTTTTAATATAAAAAATTTTTTAAAATTTTTTAAAAAAAAAAAATTTTGGGGAAAAAAATAAAAAAATAAATTTATATATTTAATAAAAAAAAAAAGGAAAAAAATAAAAAAAAACCAATTTTAAGGGGGAAAAAAAAAAAAAAAAAAAAAAAAAAAAAATAATAATAATAAAAAATAAAAACAAGGGAAAGGGTAAAAGGGGAAAAAGGGAAAAAAAAAATAAAGAAGGGAAAAAAAGAAAAAAAAAGGGGGGGGGGGGGGAAAGAAGGGGGGAAGGAAAAAAAAAAAAAGGGGGGGGGGAAAAAAAAAAATAAAAATTTTTAAAAAAAGGGGGAAAAAAAAAACCCCCGGGGGGGAAAGGGGAAAAAAAAAGGGGGGGGCAAGCGGGAGGGGGGAAAAGGGGGGAAAGGGGACGGTTGAAATCCCCCTTTAAAAAAGGGGGGGGAAAAAATTTGGGGGAAAATGGGGGGGGGAAAAAAAAACCCCCCCAAAACTTTCCCCCCCCTTTTGGCTTCCCGGGGTTTTTTGGGGCCCCCCCCGGGGGAGATTTGGGGGGGGTTTTCCCTAAAACACCCCCCAAACCCCCCCAAAAAACCCCCCTCACCCCGGGGGCGGTTTTGCCCTTTGGCTGAAAGGGGGGTTTTTTGGGGTTTTGAAAAAGGGGAAGGGGGGGTGTTTTGGGGTTTTTAATTTAATTTCCCTTTTTTTTTTCTTCCCCCCGGGGGGGGTTTGTTATTTGAAAAAGTTTGAGATTGGGTTTTTTTAGTAAGGGGGGGTTTTGGGAAAAGGGGGGAAGGCCCGTTTGTTTTTTTTAAAAAAAATTTTTAAATTTGGGGAATTTTTTTGTTAGGGTTTTTGGTTTTTGTTTAAAGGTTTGGGTTTGGTTTGTTATAAAGGTTAATTAAAAAATTTTTTGGGGTTTTTAAATAATTAAAAAAGGGGGGGGGTTAATATTTTTAAAAGGGTTTAAAATTTTGTTAAACTTTTTTAAAAAAAAAATTAAAAACTAATTTTCCCCCCTTTAAAGGAAAAAAATAAAAAATTTTTCTTTTTAAAAAAGTTTTTTAAAAAAAACCAAAACCCCAACCTATTTCTAAAAGGGGGAAAAAATTCCAAAAATTAAAAAAACTATTTAATTCCCCCTAACCCCTAAAAAAATTAAAAAAATTTTTAAAAAAAAATAAAAAATTTATTAAATAAAAAAAAAAAAATTTTTAATTAAAAAAAAAAATAAAAATCCAAAACCCCCAAAAAAACCAAAATTTAAAAACTAACCCAAAAAAACCAAAAAAACCCTAACAAAATAAAAAAACTTTGGAAAAAATCCAAAAAACCCAAGAAAAAAAAATTAAAAATTAAATTTCAAAAATAAAAAAAACCAAATTAATAACACAAAAAAACCAAATTTTTCCCCCAAATAACAAAAAAAACCCCCCCAAACCCCTAACCAAAAAAACTAAACCAATCAAACCCAATTTTAAAAATAACCAAACCTAAAAAAACCTTTTTCTAAAAAAAAAAAATAAAAAAAATTAAATAAAAAAAAACTTAAAAACCCCAAAAATTTTAAAAACCAAACTAACTAAAAAACCCAAAAAATAAAAAACCAATTTTAAAAAAAAAGAAAAAAAAATTAAAAAAAACAAAAAATAAAAAAACCCAAACTAAAAAATAATTTTTCTTAAACCTAACCCTTTTTAAAAAAAAAAACCCCCCCTTTAAAAAAAACAAAAACCCCCCCCAAAAAAACCCAACCAAACCAACCAAAAATAAAAAAAAACCTAATAACCTAAACAACCTAACGAAAAAAAAAACCAAATTTACCTTTTCAAACCCTTTCCCAAATAAATTTAAAAAAAAAAAAAACCAATAAAAAACCCCAAAAATAAAAAACAAAAAAAATAAAAACCCAAAAAAACCCCTTAAAAGGAAAAAAATTTTTAAGAAAGAGAAAAATAAAATAATAAAAAAAGAAAAAATTTTAAAAAAAATACTTTAAAAAAATAAAAAAATTTAAAAAATTAAAAATAAAAAATTAAATAATTAAAAAATTTTTCCCTACTAATTTTAAAAAAAAACCAAAAAAATTTATTACAACTAACAAAAAAAGGGAAATTTAAAAAAATAAAAAAAAAAATTTAAAAAAAAAAAAAAAAAAAAAAAAAAAAAAACTATAAATTTTTTAAAATATTTAAAAAGATGTTTGCTTTTAAAAAATTTTTTTAAAAAAGGGGGAAAAAAAAAGATGAAAAGGGGGGGGGGAAAAAAAAGGGGGACCGTGGGGGTTTTGTGAAAAAAAGGGGTTTTTTAAAAAAAATTTTTCCGAAAACCCAAAAAAAATTTAAAAAGGTTTTTTATTAAAAAAAAATTTAGAAAAAAATAAAAAACCCAATTTTTTATTTTTAAATTAGGGGGGGTTTTAAAAGGGGGGCCCTTTTTTGGCAAAGGAAAA
>NW_023640580.1:0-25000 GCF_015228065.2 Penaeus monodon | reverse complement strand
TAGTCAAATGATAAACTTTAATATTTAATTCTTTAACGGTTTGTTTCAGTTCGGCAATTTCTTTATCCTTGGCTGTAAGCTGTTGACTGACATTACTAGCACTAGGGGTGATGTTAGTTACTGCTTCGGCATAGGAAGTATCGGGGTTTGTGTGTCAAACTTTCCACTTTCCTCTTAGCTTCAGTATAACTAACTTCATGCTTCTTCATATATGCTAATGTCTCGGTCTCCTTCTTCAGGATGTTGCACTCAGCAGATCCTGACTGATGGGGACCTCCACAATTAGCACATTTGGAGATTTGGCTAGTACAAGTGATGGTGCCATGGGCTTCAGCACATTTACGGCAAACGAATTTATTTGAGTCTTTATCAATACATCTTAATGAGGTGTGTCCGAATTCTTGGTCATACAATGAACGTCCACTACGTCTTGGTCCTTCATGCTCTCAAGAATTTCACTTTCTTCCATCGTCCTCAAATCCCTGTGAAAGATTACTCCCTTACAGGTATTGGGCCAATAGGAATAGTTACTTTAACTCGAAGATCATGAATTTGCGTCAGCTTAAGTAAATCCTTAATCTGGGAGTTGTATTGTACTTTAACAAGGAGGCTTCCATCTCGCAATTTTTTGACAAAATCAAAATCGCCGTCCACTTGACCATCAAGGACCTTTTTGATGATAAAGGGGTTCATGTTCAAAAGCGATTGATTTTCACTCACGCATTTTACATTCGCGAACCTCGCATTCTCTGTTGGGATTTTGAAAAGTGGTCTTCTCGTTTTGTCATTTGTGGGGGTTCCGTTGTTCAGGGTCGAATTCGTCATAGATTGGTCATGAGTCACCCCTCCTCCTTGAGGAGGAGAAGGGGTAGCCAGGGTATCATCCATACTGGGCATCGGAGCAGGTCCGACCCCTTTGCTCAAAATCGTTCTCCTGAAGGGATTTGAAAACTCTTAACTTTTGGTATCAACCTAACAGCAATAGCTAAGAGAGTGAATCAGTATTTCGTCCTCTACCCCCCCAGTGGAAGCCTGGTTGCGTTCTCCAGTACCACAGAGAGGATCGAGTTATGTGGAGGACACTTCCTTACCGCCGAACTTGCCCAGGTAATAATAATAATTACCAGAATGGTATTCATCATGACAATAATGATGATAAAAGTGAGAATAAAGAGAAGTTTGATAACATTTGATGATTATTAATATTATTAATATTATCATTATTATTATTATTATTCATGGCTCCTGTTGCCAAACCAATCCGTCTACTGACTTCTTGGTCTGACAACCCAGAGATATGGATTACACTACCAAGGTATGTAAAACTTTCTGTAACTTCAACGTCCTCGCCGCAAGCATGGATCGACTGAACGGGTTCCCCTAACAGGCCCCCAAAGTCCTGAATCTTGGTCTTGGTCCAGGAGACCTCTAGGCCTAGGGCTTCGCCTCATTGCTAAATGCATCAAGAGCCGCCACAAGTGACTCCAATGACTCAGATAGGATAGCAACATCGTCGGCAAAGTCAAGGTCTGAGACCTTAATATTGCCTAGTGTTGCTCCGCACTGACTTTGGCTAGTAGCTCTTCCCATTATCCAGTCCATACAAGTGTTGAAAAGTATTGGTGCAAGGACACAGCCTTGCCTCACCCCTGAATTAACAGGGAAGAAGTTCGACATACCCCCATCACAGTTACAGCATTTCAGTACCAGTATAGAGGCTTGCTATCAGGCCAATAATCTGTGTCGGAATTCCCCTGAGCCTCAGGATCTCCCATAGCGATTCCCGATGCACCGAGTGAAACGCCTTCTTGAGGTCGATGTAGGCTGCGAGCAACCCACGACCGAACTGAGGACGGCGTTCCACAATTACTCGAAGCGCTAGTATACGGTCTATTGTGGACTTGCCAGGAGTAAATCCAGACTGCTCCGGTCTCTGGTGCCTCAGTAGGTGGTTGCGGATCCGTTTCAGAAGAATGTGGGCGAGAACCTTGCCTGGTATGCTGAGCAGTGTAATGCCACGGTAGTTGCTACAGTCCCAACGATCCCCTTTCCCCTTCCAGAGAGGGATGACCACGCCCCTCAGCAGGTCAGGGGGAATGGTACCAGACTGCCAAATGGCAGTCAGGACTGTATGCAGGCCCCGAGCCATAGGTTCACCCCAGCCTTTAGCAGTTCAGCAGGGATATCACATATGCCTGCAGCTTTCCCACTCTTCAGCTTGGAAATCGCCAGCCTAACCAATGTTAGGGTAGGAGGTTCCTCGCTGATGGGCGGGACCGGCACAGGCACTGCGACATCGCTTGCATCCAAGCTAACTGTTGGAGGGTCCACCTGGTACAACTGTTCAAAATACTCAGCCCAACGTTCACGAACCTCAACATGATCTGAGATGATCCGTCCATCCGTGATCGGACTGCAGTCATCTGTGAGGAGAGCTTAGGGTTTTCTCAGGGCTTGTTAGGCAGGGCGAAGGTCATTTACCAAGAAATGGCCTTCGACCTCCTCAGCAAGAATCCTGATGGACTGTTCCTTGTCCATTCTCAGCAGTGTCCGAGCCCTACGCACCATGGAACGACGCAAGACTTAATTCCCATTCAGCGAGCTTGCGACACGCTCAGTGGCCTCTAATGTCTCCGGGGAAATGAAATTCTGCCTTGTCCTTGGGCGTTACGCCAATGGCCCTCCTAAAGCTGCTTCGAGTGTTACGCGCTGAAGAACTCCCACAGAGCAACTGGGTCCGTAGGTTCTGGTTTCTGTGAATCGGTCAGAGACTGCCGTGGTGAACCCCCGGGCACACCCCAAACCTCCCTTAGTCTGTCCAAGTGAAACACCTTAGGGTGGCCACTGGAGGGACGGGGAGTTTTGAAGGGACCGCAGGGTAGCCACAAGCAGCCTATAGTCGTGCCACAGAACTCGGCACTCCGGTAAACCCTGCAGTTCTGGGATCCTCCATCGCGTGCTAACAAGAATGTGGTCGATTATATAATATATATGTTTATATATATATAATATATATATATATATTATATTATAAAATAATATTCAATTATAATATTTCATATATATATATATATATTCATATATATATATTATATTTACATATGATAAATAAATACAAACAAATATGCACAGACAAATGCACACACAAAAACACACACAAACACACACACACACACACACAGACAAAACACACACGCACACACACACACACACCAAAACCCACACATATATAATTATACAAGTGTTATATACATAAAAACAATTAAATTACCAACAACACACACACACACACACAACACACACACACACAATATATATATATATAAAATATATATATATATTAATATATATATATATAAAAGATCGCCAACTCAAGCTATATGGGCACCTAGCTGTTTCCTGTTGTCGACCCTGCCTATCTGGTTGTCTCTTGTCTCCTGGATGGTGGTAGCCTTTGGGACGTACCAGGAGATCATGGCTTTGTCAACTCGACGAGACCTGTCGCGAGGAACTAGAGATGGCCGTAGGCCAAACTGGAGACTCGCCTCGAGGATCCTCGTAGCTGGGAGGCCACTATTCATGAGTGAATACGAAGGGGTAAAATATTCAGGAATCTCAGAGAAACTAGTGAAATTTTCTTCGGTTGGATAATTTAACTTCGCATTCTCCCTCCCGCCCCGTTTCCCGATTATCTCTGACTTCCCCCATTAAGCCTTCAACTGCAAAATTCCCCCACTGACCCCCCTCAGACCTGACCCCTTCCCAACCCCCTTTCTCAAACATGATGTTTCAACCCCATCAACATTCAATATCGTACAAAAATTTTGATGGCTCGTCCTTTCCCGGTTGAAGATTTCTTGGAAAATGTGAATCTATGATTATTCAAGGTGGAATGTCCTAGAGATGGACCCTTCTTTGGCAATAAATGCGTAAACGCGGCTGAAACACTTTTAGGGGTTGACCTCAGCAAAAGTACGAAACGCGATTAATGCCTTCAAGACATTGCACCCCGATTTGCGCAGTTGGAGTTTTTTTCAAAGATATCTTCGTTCAAAACTTAGAGTAAGTCATCATATTCAGTTTGCGAGACTTATTCATTTAAACCCTGCTTCTTGTCAGAAAGACATTCGATATTTTATCAATCAGCTCGGGGTCAAGTTTCAAAAGGGAGTCACAACGTGACCCCCAACATTAAATCCTTGTTCAACGAACATCACGTCTCCTCCTTGAGTATATGGTGAAATCTATCCTAGTTGCTTTGTTACTTACTTCTGTACAAGAGCAAGTTTGGGAACCTTGTGAGGAAAACCGATTATTTTAGTTACCCGGCGAATTTGCCAAGTCAATCAGAGAGAAGGATCCCACTGATCGGTCAATGCAGGCATTCACACTACTAAGGCGAACACACCAAAAACAAAAACAAACAACCAAACGACAAACCACAAACGCAACCCTAACCGCGGTTCCACAAAAATGACACGAGACCACAACAGTCCAAACACAACACCCCTCACAAATATAATACGGGACATAAGAATCATTTCCCCGTCATCTAATTTCACCTCATGTTCCCAAAACATAAACAACCTTTTTGTCACAAACTGGGCACCGGACAGGGATCAGTGTTTAAACTGTTGTGCAAAAGGTCACGGTGCCGACCATGTTATTCGACTCCATACTGCCCTTATCATGGCACGCCCTCACATCCATGGGCCACTGCTCGGCGTTCCCAGACCAGGTGAGTCAAACGTAACAGATTGCCCCGGGGCAACGCCAAGCAAACCCCCATTTTTTTGGGGAAAAGCCAAAACACCAGACACGGCAACAATACCGGTAAACACATCACATTGTCTCAATTAGTTCATCCTAATGATACCCACTCAGCCGCCATTGCTTCCATCTATATTAAATGGCAAGCCTGCATATTTCTTCTTAGACAGGGGATCTTTTTGTTCTGTGGTCTCGTTGGATATTTTGCAGAATTTCGAATTATCTTTAGATTTGAAACGAGTCAAACCACCATTTGTGGGATAAACAGGAGATAAGATATCAGCTTTAGGCAACAAAGCCCTTTAAAACATTTCTCTTGGTAGTGAAATTTTTGCTCACAAGTTTGTCGTAGAAGAATCTTGTTGGGTCATGTTTTATACCGTACAGGAATTTCCTCTACCCTCGCAGTAATAGCATTACTTTTAATGGTCAGAATTAACTGTTAAGGATCCCTCTGCCTATGGACGCAAAACCGACCCCTTCACACCCGCAATGACAATCTATGAAGTCCCCCCCACATGACCATAGTCACCTCTTCTCTGCAACCTCACTCTCCTTCTGGTACTGCTTTGATATTACCTGATAATACACGAGTAAAAGGTTGTGCAACATTACCTTCCTTGTATAATATTACTGATAATAGATGTCAGGTGCATGTTTTTAATCTGACCCGGTCCCATTGACTATTAACGCTGGTGTACCTGAATATCCTATGAATCACAGACTTGCCTATCTGCAAATTTTGATTTACCTGCTCCCCCCTGTTTTTTCTGCCACTGCCAACATCATCTTCCCCTGATGAGCAGAGCTCTGATCATGTTCTGAAGCAAAGTTTAGATTTTCATGAAGGATATGATATTTTGATTAACTTGTTTAAAGAACTCCCAAGCGTACTGCCAACCAAGGACCGTCCTATCAAAAAAACAACATGCTTCAACACCCCATTACCCTCGAGCCTGATGCTAAGCCTTCATACATATCAAGTTATAAGATCCCTCATTCAAAGCGACAGGGCTTGGAAAAGGAGGTTAAAAAAAATGTTGGACATGAATCTTATTCAACCAAGCAATTCACCCTGGGTCTCCCCCCTCCACCTTGTTCCAAAGAAGGATAATACTTTCCGCCAGTGGTCGACTATCGCAAGTTGAATAAAATAACAGTGCCAGAATCCATCCCAATTCCTAATCTTAGATTGCTGTTACAAGACATTGGCTCTAATAAAAAGATTTTTTCAATATTGACCTTGCTAAAGGCTTCCTGCAAGTCCCTGTGGCTCCTGAGAGCGTGCCATATACGGCTTTCTCGACTCATATGGGACACTTGAATTTTAGTATGCCCTTTTGGCCTTCGCAATTCCCCTTTTAAACATTAGCAGATTAATGTCACTTGTACTATCAGGTTTAATTAACGATCGTGTATTTAAATGATATTTTAATTTGCTCGCCCTCCCTCTCTGAACACGAGAATAAATTGCATCGGGTTTTTCAATAGGCTATCAACTGCAGGATTAACTATTAACCTAGCAAGTGTCAGTTCTTCAAATCTAATTTAGAATTTTTAGGCCAAACCTTGTCATCTAAAGGTTTGCACCTAATGATTCAAAAGTTAAGCCTTTGCCGACTTTCCAACACCTAAGAACAGAAGGAATTGAGATCATTTTTTAGGCCTTTCAGGTTTTTACAGGCCGTTCATTCAAGATTACAGGTCCATCGCGACACCGCTTAATCATCTCCTTAAAAAGGATTCTATTTGGCAGTGGACAGACGAGGAAAAAGCCACATTTACAACTCTTAAGTCGCAATTAATTAAGGCTCCACTCTTAGCCTTCCCGATTTCAGTTTGCCTTTTGTCCTCACCCTGATCCCTTCAAACCTGGGCTCGGAGCAGTACTCCACCAGAAACATGCCATTCTGGAAAAACGCAGCCCATTGCTTTTGCAAGTCGCGCCCTCAATTCAGCGGAGAAACGCTATCATACGACGGGACGTGAATAAAAGGGATCACATGGGCCCCCCGTCACTTTCGAGAGCTAATCTTGGGATATCAGATAGAAGTGCACACTGATCATTCCCCCTCACGTCCATATTTAAAGGTAGGGACCCTCAGGGACGACGCGCCCGCGAAATTTTGAAGTTCTAGCAGAGTTGACGTCACCATTGTTTATTTACCCAGGAAGCAAAATGTTGCCGACACGTTTATCATGCGCTCCCCTCTGACGCTCACAACCTGCTTGAATCTAGCCCCTCGCCCACCTTTCCCTCCCGCAAGATGAAATTCTAATCTGGAGGGGTTGGAGGATCCTTCGGAGGACGAGGGTCCCGGCCTGCACATGTTAACGGTCGCCGTTCCGACCCCATTTATTCTGTTACCTCCCCGGTCTTGGCTGCTCCAGCCGTACCTCCCATGGACCCCCTGCCGGAGGACGAGATCCGGCTGGTGCAAAGTAATGATAATCTGTACGGCCCCTTTAATTTAAGCCTTAGAAAGGAATGAAATACCTCCCCCCAGCAGACAGTTCGAGTAAGTCAATTGTACCTCGATGCTAACGGTCTACTTTGCTACAAGTCTCGATTTAGGACAAGAAAGCTCAAGGCATCTCGTAAATTGTAGTTATTCCTGAATCTCTTGAAGGTCAATCCTTCCTCTTTTCCATGAATCGAAAGAAGCTGCACACTGTGGTAAGTATAAGGCAATTCACTTAGATCAGCAACGCTTCTTTTTCCCACACCTCATTTGCAAAGTTGTAGCATGTCAGTCTTGCAAGCAATCCCAATTTTCAAAGGAAATACCAGTGACCCAGCCACTGCATGGGAATATGACATTCCAGACTTTCCCTTCCAGAAGGTCTCTTGTGACACATTGTCAGGTTTTCTAACCCTTTTCGCAATGGAAATCGTTATATTTTAGTCTTCATTTATAACTTCACTCGTTTTTTGTGAAAATAGTCCCCCTGCACAAAAAAATCAGCAAAGTTGTTGCACATGCTTTCCATGACTTCGGGCTAAGTATTCAGCCCCAGCATTTTCTACTGATAACGGGACTGAATTTCATAACAAGGTCATTTGGGTAAGTTAAGTTGATATCATGAATGTAATTCGTGTTAACATTCTCCCTTACCGCCCACAAAGTTTAAAGGTATTACAGAAAGGCTCAACTCCTCCATCCTCTCATTAATGAGATCGCTTGTTGATGCGACCCTCGGACATATGGGTGAATCACTATTGACAACCCCGTCTTGTATTAATAGTACATTCCATTCTCCCCTTAGGTGACACCCACATTTTCTTTTATATGAATGGATAAAAGAATACCCTATGACCTCTTTGATGAAAATCAAGTTCCTTCATATAATGATAATTATGATGAATATCTTTTAAATAGAAACAAGTCAATCTTCCAGATCACAAAGAAGCATTTGACTAACTCCAGAGATAAAATACTGTCATTTCAATTTCAAAGTTGCCATCCACAAGGACATGAAGTTGGAGCATAAATATTAGAAAAGTCAACCAGCAACTCAATATTAGTCAAAGCTTGCTCCCAGATTTTAAGGTCCATTTAGAGTAATTAATGTAAAAAAACAACAAGGCCTACATTAAATGCATACAGTCAGGTGAACAATATTGGTCTCATTTCGACGTTCTAAAGATTGCTCACAGGTACTATTCTCCCCGGCCGACGAAGACTAATTTTTATTTTATCTTCCAGATCTTACTACTCTTCGGTTATCATTCTTCACTTTGTCGTCTGCCGACCGCCATGGGCCCCACCCCCTAGGGATACGCCCCATTCTCCACAATATCTCCTCTGTAATGTTAAGCCTCTTTTCCTCTAAAGCAACGAATTCAGTTCTACTTACTCTAAAGTCTTACTCACAATTTCCGGTCTCTGTATTCATTCCACTCTCCCCTGAAATACCTTCGAGGCTTATTTCATTCACCATTCCCATACAAAACAAATAACACCTTCACTTTAAACACAACATTCACTCATCCTAAAATCCTTCACGGCCAGGGGTATTTCTATCCCACCAGCAGATTTCTTAGATAACTGTGCAAAGACCACTCCTCGCACATTTTTTTTGCACTTTATCGCTTCTGGCACTTGACACAAATATGCGATCTTGCTCCAGGGCACTCATTACAAACCATAACATTTTAGGTCAGTGCACATTCTCTGAAATTCGTGTGTTTCATTTCCCGACATTACCTTATTATTTTACTTCAAGGCTACTACAACTACAGTTATGTGTAACAAGCATAACCCTGATGTTGTTCTACAAGGTGCTTTTGTTCTTCCAGCCTCATGTGAACTGATTTCCCATCCTTATTTTACAGCCCCCCATACATACACAAGGAAGATTGCAATGAATACCCCCTACCTGCAATGCATGTCGGTGTCATTGCCATCCTATAACATTTCTCTTCCTAGTATAATCTCTCTACAGTGGCTACTTTGCAACATTTTTATGCATTTACCCCCTCAGCCCGTTCCACGCAACCCACATTTATCCCGTATACGTTTCCGTCGCCGGAATGTTTTATGTTGCCCCAAAACCCTGGGAGCGTGCTATTGCAAACACCTACAGGCGAGTTGTAAGGAAAACAAGCAAGTAATACCTACCCATGATTCTCTTGCATATACCAGTAACCCTCATGTCATATAATATTATAAGAAAAAAAAAAAAAAATAATATATATAAAACAAAACAAAACAAAAAATTAATAAGTAAAAAGATTTTTAAAACAAAATTCGATATATTACTAACTTATTTTTTTCTTGTTCCAAGAACTATTTTCATTTTCATATCTCGAACATGCCTCCACCCTCTATCAGCTGCTGTGTTTGACACCAACCTTTTATTTTTCTGTTTTGGATATTAGAGTAATCTCATACCATCACAAATATATATATATATATATATATATAATATATATATATATATAATATATTATATATATATATATATTATATTCAGCATATATATATATATATATATTAATATATATAATATATATATATATATATATATATATATATATATATATATTATATATATTTTTTGTGTGTGTGTGTGTGTTGTTTGTGTGTGTGTGTTACTTTGTTATATTTTTATATATAAAGTTAATATTATATATATATATATATATATATATATATATATATATGTACGATTATATTATATATAAAATATTATATATATAATATTATATATATATATATATATAATATATATTTTATATATATATATATATACTATATATATATATATATATATAATATATATTATATATATATATATTATATATATATATATATATATTATATTTTATATAATATATAATATATATATATGTAATATATATACGTATGGATTGTATTATATTGTTTTATAACCCCCACACACCCCACCACCACACACACACACAAAACACACACACATATAAATAATATATCTATATATATAATTTATATATATAATATATATATATATAATCTATATGATATATACATCATATATTTTTCATTATATTTATTATATATAGATATATATATATATTATGCTATATAATAATTAATTAATATAACATTATATTCATATATATTATGTATTATAATGAATATATTATATATATATTATTTATATATAAATGTTAAGTATTATATATTTTTATTACAAAATTTTATTGTAGATATGTATAATATATTTTATATTATAGTATATATAGAAATTTTGTTATATATATTAATATATATATAATATATAAAAAATATTATAATAATATATATAGTATAATACATAATACACACACACAAAAACACACAAACACACACACACACACACACACGATAATATATATATATATATATATTTAATATATATATATATATATATATTTTTATATTGTGTTTTGTTTGTGTGTGTGTGTGTGTGTGTGTGTGGTGTGAATTTTTATATTATTTTTTTTTATTTTTATATTTTATCATTATTATTATTATTATTATTATTGAAAAAAAATATATTATAAATTTAATAATAAAAATAATAATAATAATAATATAAAAAATACTATTGATAGTCGTTATAATATTATTATTAATATTATTATGTTATTATTATCATTATTATTATTTCTACTAGTAGTATAATTGCAAAAAAAAATTATTATAACAGTAAAAATACAGTAATAACGAAATTAATTAGAATAATGGTATAAAAAGAATTATTATATATCATTATTATTGCTATTTATTATTGTTTGTACTATTATTCTTGTTGTTGTTATTAGCCGCATAGTACAAAAATATATATCATAACTGCAATAATTGCAATAATAATGATAATAATTGCCAAATAATGATGATAATAATTGCAATATGATGATAAGGATGATGATAATGATGATTAATGATGATGATAATAACAGGAATTGTGTCCAGATATAATAAAAAAGTAAACAGAAAAAAATTCCCAAACGTCGCCAACGCGGCAAAATCTAGCGAAATATAGCCTTTTGAGAGTTATATCCAAATGACGTTTTTCGATTTCTTTGATGATTTTGCAATGATTAGGGCAATAATGATAATTAATTTACCTAGAATGGTATTCATCTGACGATTAATGATGATAAAAGTGAGAATAAAGAGAAGGTGATAACATTTGATGATTATTAATATTATTAATATACATTATCATCATTATTATTATTATTATTATATTATTATTATTATTATTAATACATCTATTATTATTATTTTATTATTGTTGATGATTGCCAAAAAAATATATATAACTGTAATAATAACAGTAATAATAATAATAATTAAAAGTATAATAAATAACTATTGATCAGTCGTTATAATATTAGCATTACTATTATTATTGTATTATTTATCATTATTATATTTTATTAGTAGTTATAATGCAAAAATACTAACGATAGTAATGATGATAATCATGATAATTAATGATGATAATAAACCAGGAATTGTGTCATATTATAATAAAAAGGTAAAGAACAAAAAATCCCCAAAAGTCGAAAAAGCCGCAAAGTCTAGACGAAATAAGCCTTTTGAGAGTATATCCAAATGACGTTTTTTCGATTTTTTCCAGGATTTTGGCAATTTTTGGGGGGATTAGGATAATAAGGATAATAATTACCATATATGGTATTCATCAGAAAATAATGATGATTAAAAGTGAGAATAAAAGAGAAGTTTGATAACCTTTGATGATTATTAATTTATTAATATGATCATATATTATATTATTATTATTTATTATTATATTATTTTATTATGATTATATTATAATACTTCTATTATTATTATTAGTATTATTAGTATTAATTATTATTATTATTATTATTGCCAAAAAATATATATAAACTGTAATAATAACCGTAATAATAATAATAAGAAGTATAATAATAGTATTGATAGTCGTATAATATTATTATTATATTATTATTGTTATTATTATCATTATTCTTATTTTTACTTAGTATAATTGCAAAAAGGATTATTGATAACAGTAACAAATACAGTATAAGAAAATTAATTAGAATAATGGTATAAATAATAATCCTAATAGCGTTATTATTCTATACTATTGTTATTAACTATTGTTATGTTGTTGTTATTAGTATTAAGTTGCAAAAAAATATATATTATTAACTGCAATAATTGCAAAAATAATGAAAATAATTGCAATAATGATGATAATAATTGCCAATAATGATGATAATAATTGCAATAAGCAGGATAATGATGATCGGTAACGATAGTAATGATGATTAATCATGGTAATAATGGATGATTAATACAGGAATTGTGTCCATATATAATTAATAAAAGGTTAAAAGAAAAAAAAATCCAAAAATTCGAAAAACCGGTAAATCTGTAGCAAAATATGCCTTTTTGAGAGTATACTCCAAAATGACGTTTTTCGATTTCTTTGATGATTTGGCACAATGATTAAGGGTAATAATGCTAATAATTACAGAATGGTATCATCATGACAATAATAATAATAAAATGAGATAAAGAGAAGTTTTGATAACATTTGATGATTATTAATTATATATTATGATTAGTATATTATTATTATATATATTATTATTTATTATATATTAATTATTATTATATATTAAATGTTTAATTTATATGTTTTAATTATAAATGAGTTAGATTAATATAATTTAGAGGTTAAATATTATTAATTAAATTTAATTAATCATATATTAATTATATTAAATGAAAAATAATTTTTAAGTATAATTGCAATAATATTTAAATAATATAATAATTATAAATCAATGTTATTAATTATAATTTGATTATTATATTATAAAAATTATTATTATATTATTATAATTAATTAGATATATATATATGATAAATAATATATTTAGAATATATATTATATATTAATGTAGATATTGTCAAATAATAATTATAATAAATATGAATAATGATGATAATAATTCAATAATGAGATAAATGAAGAATCAATGAAAAGCATGATAAAATTATGGATTATACGATAATAATGATGATTTCATGATATAATGATGATAATAACGGAATTTTGGGTCCATATATAATAAAAACAAAGTTAAAGAAAAAAAATGCAAAAGTCGAAAAAGCGAAAAATCTAGCGAATATAGCCTTTAGAGTAACTCCAAATTACTTTTTTCCATTATTTGATGATTTGGCAATTATTAGGGTAATTAATGATAATAATTACCAGAATTCTATTAATCATGACAATAATGATGATAAAAGTGAGAATAAAGAGAATTTGATAACATTTGATGATATTATCATTATTATATATTATTATATTATTATTATATTATTATTATATTTATTATTATTATTATTATTATTATTTTATTATTATTTATTTATTATTATTATTTTATTATTATTATTATTAATTTTAATTATTAGTATTTTTGCAATAATTATCTATTATAACTGTAATTATAACAATAATAATAAATAAGTATAAGTATAATTAATAATATACTAATTGTTATAATATTGTTATTAATATTATTATTGTTATTATTATCATTATTATTATTTTACTTAGTTTTATTAAAAATATTATTATAACGAAATTTAATTACATAATAACATATTAATTAAAATAAGATATAAATAATTTATAAAAATTATTATTGTTATATTATTGTTATTATATTATTATTTATTTTATTATTATTTTTAAATTATATTATTGCAAAAATATTTAATAATAATGATTAAAATCAATTAATATAATAAAATAATGAAATAATGATGATGAAATAATGATAATTTTAATTTTTGATACTAATAATGATGTAATATGAAATAATTGATAAAAAGGAATTTGTCCATATAAAATAAAAAAAGTAAAAGAAAAAATTGAAAAATGAAAAAAGGAAATTAAAAATTACTTTGGAAAACTTGATTTTTTATATTGATTCGGAATTTTTGTCAATAATAAAAAAATAAAACCTTAAAATCAGGGACAAAGCAAAACTTGAGAATATGAAATAGAAATATAGAATATTGATTATTGATATATTCATTTATAATATCTATAAATTTATTATATATTAATAAATTTTAATTATAATATTTAATTTTAGTATTATTCCAAAAAATATATATAACGTAAATAAAATAATATATAATAATAATTAATATCAATTTATTATGTATATATATTATTATTTATTAATATATTATTATTATAATTGTAAATAATTATTTATTATTATTTAATAATATTAATTAAAATATTAAATTTAATAATTAATATATTGTTATAATTATTTTTATATGTATATTATATTATTAATTATTATTATTATATTATATGTATTATAATATTATTATTGCAATAATTATGATAATTATAATATGATAATAAATAATAATATATATAATAATAAATAATAAAATGATATATATATAAAATAAAAAAATAATAATAAATAATAAAAGTATATAAAATATGATTTGAAATAATAATAATTAATATTAATAATATAGAATATAGTAATAAGAATATACCAATTTTAAATCTTTGTTTATAATAAAATTTTTTATCTCATTATTATTATGTTATATTATGTAAATTATTTATGTTTAATTATTCATTTTATTATTACCTTAAATAATTGCCAAATATATTATAAATAATAAAATAATCATAATTATATTAAGTTACATATTATATATTATATTGTTATTATTACTTGATATTAATAATTAAATAATTATAATAATATAATAAAAATATTATTTATTAATAATTAATTATAAAATAATAATATTAATATTAATGATATAATGATTGATATATAATGAATAAATATATTTACATATATCAAATGTTATCAAATTCTCTATCATTTTATCATCATTATTGTCATGATTAAAGAATTCTGGACTATTAAATTATTCAAATAATTTTGCAGATATCAAAGAATTGAAAAAAACGTATTTTGTACTTTCAAAAGCTAATTTTAATTCGTTTTATTTTAAATATATTTTATACTTTTTTATATATATGGATAATCCTATTATATCATAATATATCATATTATCATATTATATTATTTATATAATATTATCATATTATAATATCATATATATCATAATTTAATTAATATAATCATATTATTTATATTATTATATATTATCATTATTGATATTATTAATTATATCTAATACATATAATAATAATAATAAATAAAAATAAATAAAACGTTATTATAAATTATATACATATTTAATTAATATTTATGTAATTATTACTTTTTATAATTTATTTTAACTTTATCTACATAAAAATAATATAATTAATAATATATATCAATTAATTATAATATATAATGATAATCATATATATATTATTAATATCATATAAATACATATATATAAAAATATAATATAATATTAATATTAATATAATTATACTAATATTACTAATATAAATTATAATTAACTCATTATTGATATCTCATTATTATTATTAATTTAATTTTTATTGATTATATTATTCATTTAATTATATAATATAAATCTAATATATATATTATATATAATTTATTATTATTATTATATTTATAATAATATTTATATTTATATTATATATATTATTAATCAAATTTATCAATTATATTATAATTTATAACATATATATAATAATAAATAATATATAATAATAATTAATTTTTAATAATAATAATTATATAATAATTAAAATATACTTATATTATTTAAAATATATTTAATATATCAGAAATATTTAATAATATAAAATATATATTATTACATTTTATATATTATGATATTAATATTTTTAATTATAATTATTATAATATATATATAATAATATATAATAATATCATTAATAATATAATATTTTATAATAATTATAATATTATTATTTTTAAATTATTATAATTTACAAAATACTTATTATTTATATACATAATAGATAATAATAATATAATATTAATTATTAATATTTAATAAATTTATAAATGTAATTATATTATGATTATTAATGTATATTGTATATTTACTTTTAATTGATTTTTTCATTTACTTATTTTATATATATAAAATTTTTTATTATATATTATTATTATTATAATATATTATATAATAATAATATAATAATAATAATATAATAATAATAATAATAATAATAAATAATGATATTATTTATATGATATAATAATATATTTAATAATGATAATAATAATAACAATAATGATATATAATATAATCATAAATGTTATCCAAATTCTCTTTATTCTCACTTTTATCATCATTATTGTCATGATTAATAGATTCTGGTAGTTATTATCATTATTACCCTAATAATTGCCAAATCATCAAATGAATGGAAAAAACGTCATTTTGGAGTTACTCTCAAAAGGCTATATTCGCTAGATTTTGCCGCTTTTTGACTTTTGGGATTTTTTTCTTTTACCTTTTTTATTATTATATGGACACAATTCCTTTATTATCATCATTATTATCATGATTATCATCATTATTATCGTTATCATATCATCATTATCATCATTATCATCATCATTATCATCATTATTGCAATTATTATCATCATTATTGCAATTATTATCATTATTATTGCAATTATTGCAGTTATAATATATATTTTACAACTATACTAATAACAACTACAATAATAATAGTAATAACAATAATAATAACAATAATAACGTTTTATAATAATTATTTATATCATTATTTTAATTAATATCGTTATTACTGTTATTATTACAGTTATAATTATTTTTGGCATATATAATAATTAAATATAATAATAATAATATTAATAATAATACATAATATAATAATAATAATAATAATAATATATAATAATAATAATATAATAATATAATAATGATATAATATAAATAATAATAATATATATAATTTAATAATCATCAAATGTTATCAATCTCTTATTTCATTTATTCATCATTATTGTCATGATAATAGAATTCTGGTCAATTATTATCATATTACCCTAAAATTGCCAAATCATCAAATGAATGGAAAAACGTCATTTTGGAGTTACTCTCAAAGGCTATATTTCGTAGATTTGCCGCTTTTTCGACTTTTGGGATTTTTTTTTTTTTTACCTTTTTTTTTATATATGGACACAATTCCTGTCATCATCATCATCATTATCATGATTATCATCATTTATTATCGTTATCATCATCATTTCCATATTATCATCATTATCATCATCCTTATCATCATTATTGCAGTTACTATCATTAATATTGGCAAAATTGTTAGCATTATTATTTCAATTAATTGGAGTTTATAGTTATATATTTTTGCAATAATACTAAAAGTCCACTACAAATAAAAATAGTAATAACAATAATAACGATTTTATAATAAGTTATATCATTATCTTAATTAGTAATCGTTATTACTGTAATTATTACTGGTTATAAGAATAATTATTTTTGGAATTATCTACCAGTACAAAATAATATGATAATATAAAAATTAATACTAATAATAACAATTATTTCTAAACCTAGCATTAAATTATTTATTATACTTATACTTATTATTTATTATTGTATTATAAAACAGTTATAATAGATTTTTTTGGAAAAAACAATAATACTAATAATTACAGATAATAGTAATAATAATAATAATAATAATAATATATAATAATAATAATAATAATATAATAATAATAATTAAAATAATATAATAATAATTAATAATATTTCAAATGTTTATCCAAAATTCCTCCCGTTATTCTCACTTTTTATCATCATTATGTTATGATTAATACATCTGGTAATTATTATCACTATTACTCTAATAAATGCCGAAATCACCAAAGAAATCGAAAAAAAAAAAACGTCCATTTGTGAGTATACTCCCTCAAAAGGAGGCTATATTTCTCTAGATTTTGCCGGCTTTTTTTTTCGACTTTTTTTTGGGATGTTTTTTCCTTATACCTTTTTTTATATTATGTATGACAACAATTCCTGTTATATCATCAGCATTATGATGATATATCATTATTATCGTTATCATCATCATTATCATCATTATTATCATTATCATTATCAGCATTATTGCAATTTACTATCATCATTATTTCAATTGTTATCATTATTAGATTGATATTATTTGAGTTATATTATATATTTTTGTATTAAATACTAATAACCACAATAATAATAATAGTAATAACAATATTAACAAAAATAATAACTATTTTATAATAATTATTTATATCATTATGTTAATTATTATCGTTATTACTGTATTTATTACTGTTATAATAATTATCACCAAATAAATTGAAAAAACGTCATTTTGGAATATACTCTCAAAAGGCTATATTTCGCTATATTTTGCCGCTTTTTTCGACTTTTGGGAATGTTTTTCTTGACCTTTTTAGTATTATATATGGACCACAATTTCCTGTTTATTATCATACTCTTATCAGGATTATCATCATTATTATCGTTAATCATCATTCATTATCCATCATTATCATCATCATCAATCATTATTGCAATTATTATCATATTATTTGCAACTGTTATATTATTATTTAACTTATTGGAGTTTATAGTATATATTTTGCAATAATACTAATAACCACAAAATAATAATAGTAAACAAATGATAATAACAGATAATAACGATTTTATAAAATAATTTATTTATATCATTATCTTAATTAGTATCGTTATTTTCACTGTAATTAGTACTGTATAATAATTATTTTTTTAAAATTAATACTACCAGTACAACTAATGATAATGATAATAATAGACATACAATGATATAATACCAATATTATAACCACTAACATTATTATTATTATACTTATACTTATTTATTATTATTGTTTATTATTACAGGTATATAGATTTTAGGGCAATAATACTAATATTAGATAATAGTAAATAATAATATAATAATAATAATATAAGAATAATATAATAATAATAATAATAATAATAATACAATAATAATAATAATAATAATAATATAAATATAATAATAATATTAATAATATTCAATGTTATCAAAATTCTCTTATTATTCTCACTTTTTATCATATTATTGTTATGATTATTACAATTCTGTACTTTATTATCATTATTACCCTAATAATTACCGAATCACCAAAGAAATCGAAAAAACGTCATTTTGGAGTAATAACTCTCAGAAGGCTTATATTTCGCTTGATTTTTGCCACTTTTTCGACTTTTGGGAATGTTTTTTTCTTATAACTTTTATAATTATATTATGGACAACAAGTCCTGTCTAATCATTATCATGATTTTATCATCATTATTATCGTCATATCATCATCATTATCATTCATTATGCATCATTATCATGCATCATTTATCATCCATTATTGCAATTATTATCATCATTATTGGCAATTGTTATCATTATTAATGTTAATCATTGGAGTTTATAAGTATATATTTTTTGCAATAATACTAATAACCCAATTAATGATACACAGTAATAACAATTAAACATAAAACAATAATAAACGATTAATATAATTATTTATATCTTTCTTAATTAGTATCGTTATTTAGCTGTAATTTAATTATACTGTTATAATAATTATTTTTGGAAGTATACTACTAGTACAATATAATAATGATAATAATAACAATAATAGTATTAATAACAATATTATAAACCACTAGCATTATTTTTTATTCATATACATATTATTATTAGTGTTATTATTACAGTATAATAGATTTTTTGTAATAATAACTAATAATTAAGAATTAATAGTAATAATAATAATAATAATGAATAATAATAACAATAATAATAATATATAATATATAAAATAATAATAATAATAATATTAATAAATATGCCAAATGTTATCAAATCTCTTCATTCTTACTTTTATCATCATTATGTTATGATTAATTACAATTATGGGAATTATTATCACTATTACCCCTAATAATTGCCGGGGAAAAAAAAAAAACCCCCCAAAAAAACACCAAAGAAAATAAAAAAACGGGTCATTTTGGAGTATACTCTCAAGGCTGTATTTCCTAGATTTTGCCGCTTCCTCGAACTTTTGGAATGTTTTTTCTTATACCTTTGTTTATATTGTATATGGACATAATTCTGTTATTATCATCATCCGTTATCCATGATATCATCATTATTACGTTATCATCATCATTATCAATCATTATCATGATTTTAATCATCATCATTATCACATCATTATTGCAATTATTAATATTATTATTGTTAATTTTATCATTAATTATTGAATTATTGGGAGTTATATATATATTTTGCAATAAACTAAATAACCACACAATAATAAATAGTATGAAAACATAATAAATAACAATAATACCGATTTTTAATAATAATTATTTATATCATTTCTAATTAGTATCGTTTCTTGCTGTATTATTACTGTCATAATAATTATTTTTGCAATTATACTACCAGTAAAAAATAATATAATATAATAATAACAATAATAATACTAATACCCATATTACTATACAATGTCATTATTATTATTATACTTATACTTATTTACTTATTATTGTTTATTATTACATTTATAATCGATTTTTTATTTTTGCCATAATACTAATAATTAGAAAAATCGTTAATAATAATGATAATAATGGGGAAAATTTTTTTTTTTAAAAAAATGAAAATAATAATATAATAATAATATAATAATAAATAATAATAATATATAATAATTAATAGTAATAATATAAAATCAATTAATATTTTAATAATCAAATGTATCCAAAATTCTCTTTATTTTCACACTTTTAATCATCATTATTGTTATGCTCCTAATAAAACTACTGGTAATTTATTATCATTCTTACCCTAATAAATTGCAGAAAATCCCCACCAGAAAATCGAAAAAAAAAACGTCAATTTTGGAGTGTACTCTCAAAAGATTATATGTTCGCTAGAACTTGCAGCTCTTTTCGACTTTTGGGAATGTGTTTTCCTATACCTTTTTTTTTTAATATGTATATATGGAACACTTTCTGTTATTTAATCATCATCATATCATGATTATCATCATTTATATCTTATCATCATCATTATCATCAAATTATATCATCATCATTATCATTCATTATGCAATATTATCATCATTATTGTAATTGTTCTCAATTATTATTGCAATTATTGGAGTTATAGTATTATTTTTTTGCCAATAATACTAATACCCAGAACATAATGAGAGTAATACAATAATAATAAATAATAACGCTTTTTATATAATTATTTATTCATTCTCTTACTTACTATCGTTATTACTGTAATTATTACTGTATAAATAATTATTTTTGCATTTTAACTACCATTAAATAATAAGTAATTATAATAATAACAATAATATACTAATAACAATATTTAATAACCACTAGCATTATTATTATTATACTTATACTTATCTTTATTAATTGTTATTTATTTACAGTTATAATAGAATTTTTTGGCATAATACTAATAATTAAGATTATGTAATAATAATAATAATAATGATAATAATAAATAACAATAATAATCATAATAATAATAAGAACAATAATAATAATAATAATAATAATAATATTAATAATATTCAATATTTATGAAAATTCTCTTTATTTCTCACTTTTATCATCAATTATTGTTATGATGAATACAATTCTGTTAATTATTAATCATATTACCCCTAAAATATTGCGAAATCACCAAAAGACGTAAAAAAAACAAAAAACACGTCATTTGGAGTTTACGACTCTCAAAAACTCTATATTTTCGCTAGATTTTGCCGCTTTTTTGAACTTCTGGGAATGTTTTTTCTTATACCTTTTTTATAATTATAGATGGACCACAATTCCTGTTATTATCATCTCATTATCAATTCAGCATCAATTATTTTCGTTATCATCATCATTATCATCATTAATCATCTTATTACAATTATTATCATCATTTATGCAATGTGTTTTAATCATTATAATTGCAATTATTGGAGTTTATAGTATATATTTTTTGCAATAATACAATAAACCCAACAATAAAATTATAGTAAACACATAAATAATAACAATAATAAACGATTTTTTATAATATTATTTATATCAGTATCTTAATTAGTATCGTATTTACTGTAATTATTATTGTTAATAAAATAATTAATTTTTGCAATATACTACCAGTACAAATAATAATAATGATAATAATAACAATAATAAACTAATAAAAATATTATAACCACTATAGCATTATTATATTATATACTTAGACCTTATTTATTATTATTGTTATTTTTACAGTTTATGATAGATTTTTTTGGCAATAATACTAATAATTAAGATAATATAATAATAATAATAATAATAATAATAAATAATAATATAAATAATAATATAATAATAATAATAAATAATAATAATAATAATAATAATATTACTATATTCAATGTTATAAATTCTCTTTATTCTCACTTTTATCATCATTGTTGTTATGATTAAATACATCTGGTAATTATTATTATTATTACCCTACATAATTGCCGAACCAAAACAGAATCGAAAAAAACGGTCATTTGGATATACTTCTTCACAAGGCTATATTTCGCTAGATTTTGCCTCTGTTTTTTCGACTTTTGGGAATGTTTTTCCTTATACCTTTTTATATTTAAATATGGACACAATTTCCTGTATTTATCATCATCATTATTATGATTTATCATCATTATTATCGTTTATCATCATCATTATCATCATTAAGATCATTTCCCCCCCCCCCAGTATCACATTCATCATTATCATCAATATTGCATTATTATCATCATTACTGCAATTGTTATCATGTATTAATGTAGTTCGTGGAGGTTTATAGTATATATGTTTTTACATAATACTAAATACCAGAACCTAATATGTAATAACATAATAAAAATAATAACGATTTTAATAATAATTATTTATATCCATTATTCTTAATTAAGTATCGTTATTATGTAATTATTATGTTTAATAAATTATTTTTTTGATTATACTACATTTGCAAATAATATACTATATATTTAATATAATTAAATTAAAATTCTTATTTTATTATCATACTTATTATTATTTTTTTTATTATTACATATATAATTTTTTTAAAATTAAAATTTAAATTTAATAACAAAAATAATATATAATATTATATATAATAATTAATTATATAATTTATAATATATATATAATTTTAATATATCAATTTCAATATTAATAATTCATTTAATAATATTATAATTAATAATTAATTTATGATAATTATTTATAATAATCCCTATATTAATATAATAAAATAATAAAATATTTTGAATTTTCAAAATTAATCTTACGCTAATTTTCATTTTCATTTGAATTTATTTTATTTTATAAAATTTAAAAATTTTATAATCAATTTATGATTTAAATATATTATCTTAATCTTTTTATATATATAACTTATCATATTATTATCATCATTATAGAATTATAATTCTTTTGCAATTGTTATCATTTTATTATTATTGATATATATATATTTTAATAATCAATTAATCACAATTATAATATTATTACATAATTACAATATAAATTTATAAATTTTATTATATTATTAATTATTATATTTTAATACTATTACTTTTTATATTAATATAATAAATTTTTAATTTTTTATAATTTTTTATTAATATTATTATTGAATTATTTGATAATATTTTTTATATTATATGTTATAAATATAATTATATTCAATTATATATTATAATTAACATTATAAATTATATATTAATATTATATTTATATAATTAATATTATTAATATAATATAATAAATTTAAATATAATATTATTATTATATTATTAATTATTATAATTATAATAATAATATAATAATTTTTATAGCAATAATACTAATAAATTAAGAATATATAATAATAATCAATTATAATCATAATAATAATATTATAATAATTTAATTATACTAATATTATTTTAATAATTAAAATAAATAATTTAATAATTTAAATGTTTTTAAAATTTTTATTTACTTTATATATTTTATATTAATAAATTCGAATTTTTCATATATTACTAAAGATTATTAATACCAAATTATAATATATATATTTCATTAATTTTATACTTTTATCTCAATTCCTATATCTATAATTATCATTAAATCTTTATTCATTTATCATATTTCATATATTTTTTATTATCTTTATATATTAACACAATTATAATCTTATTGAATTATTAACATATTATTTAATTTATATATTTTTTATATTATTATAATTATATTTTAATATTAAATAATACATAGTAAATATTAAATATAATTAATATATTTATATTATATACTTATATATATTATTATAATATATAATTTACATTATTATATTAATATTATAATTATATAATTAATAATAATATAATAGAATTTAATAATAATAATAATTATAATAAAATATATTAATAATTTAAATAAATTTTTATAATTCTATTTATTTTTTATTTTGATATTAATTCATTTATTTTTATCATTATTACCCTATTAATTGATATAAAAAATGTAACATAATATATTTAATATATTAAATATTTCAAATTTTTATTT
>NW_023640579.1:0-2500 GCF_015228065.2 Penaeus monodon | reverse complement strand
GAACCGGTACCACTTTACAATGCATACTGTTCTTGAGATATGCCAGGTGTCGGATACTACGTTTCTGTCACCCCAAAAAGTAAAGTAACTTTTACACATAATGATTATTACTAAAAGTTACGCAATCTGAACTGTAGTCATAAAGGTACTCAAGCAGTATCTATCTCTTTCACTAGTTAATAAAGAATAAAACATACTTAACACATGAATTAAAATACAAGGGAAAAGAAGGTAACATAAATGTAAAGTCCAGAACAAGCATCGCAAATATTAGTAAATCTTTTATCATGCCAGTTCTGGCAAGAACGTCTTGCCGGAAGTTCAATGGCAAGACTTTTATTGATCAACATTTCTAAGAATGGGCAGTTTATGAGATTGTTAACTGAACATACATAAGACTGCACTAGAATGGTGAAAATATAGTATACGTAAATGAATCAGTCACTGGACAGGAATGACTTATAACGAAAAAAAAAAAAAAATCTAAACACATTTTCCATTCTCGTATAAGCCTTGCCTGACAGACGTATGAGTAAGTTTCAATTGCCAGAATGCATTAATAAGAAGGCATCATTTGTCAAAGAGACCTATGCTTTATGTCTTATTATCTGCTTTTCTTCAAGAATATTACGAATTCTTGAAATATTAGTGCACTATACATTATTACATAATGTTAAAGTACAACAACTTCGGCTCCCAGGTGCGCATGCGGACTCGGGGAGCGGGGCCGTATGAAGCACGTGGAAGACAGCGGTCGAGTTGAGTTTGGACTGTGCTGGGGACACATTGTGCAAGTGAATGGATTTCGTGCAGGTATCTTAAGAATTTTTATTACAAGAGGAAACGGAGAAAAGTGGCCGTGAGTATTCTAAGGACAAAAAAAAGAAAGAAAGAAGGAAAAAAAATTCGTAGGAAGAAATTTATAATAAATGCATACCCATATAATAGTCACCTACATAAACAGACACACTCATCTACAGACACACTCAAGTCACCCACACGCACTCACACCCACTCGCACTCACACCCACTCGCACTCACACCCACACGCACACACACACGCACACACACTCACGCCACACACACACGCACCACACACACACGCACACACACACACGCACACACACCACACGCACGCACACACACACCCATGCACACCACACACCCATGCCACACACCACACCCATGCACACACACACCCATGCACACACACACACACATCACACACACACACACACATGCCACACAACACACACACACACACACACACACACACACACACACACACACACACACACACACTCACATGCACACACACATGCACACGCGCGCGCGCGCGCGCACATACACACACTCATGCACATAGACACACATGCACATACACATACACAAACGCACACGCACAAATGCACATACACACAAATGCACACACACACAAATGCACATACACACAATGCACACACACACAAATGCACACACACACACAAATGCACACACACGCACTCACGCACGCACGCACGCACGCACGCACGAGCACACCCACACCCACACCCACACCCCCACACCCACACCCACACCCACACCCAACACCCACACCCACACCCACCCAAACACCACAACACAGACACACACACAGACACCACAGGCACAACGGACACACACACACACACACAACACACACACACACACACACACTCAAACATGAGCATACCGTTATTGATGATGATATACATACATACAGTGTATAATAATTTTTATTGTTATACATAATTATTATATTATAGTCTATAATTATTATACAGAATTGAAACTAGGGAGATAGGCATGTGATGTTTAAAGAAATCAATACCCCTATAGTGGTTTTAACTTATTCGTTTAGGGGAAAGAAGAATTTGTTTTACTCTGAGTATATCTCATCTCTGTATAAATATAAGCTGACATTTATATCAAGGTCTTGGAATTAGATTAATGTACTACTTGTTTAAATGATTCTTGTCTGGGTCTCTATATAGCTGCTTCAGTAAGAAGGAATTTGATTCCCACTGTACAGTAATACATTTCGTTTCGAGTTGTCAGTTTTTAGCCTTCTGTTCTATTCGAGTTGTAAGATTCCTGTATAATAGATTAAATCTGATACACTAGAATTAGAAAAGTTCTGTATAATACAGATGGTATGAAGTTTGAATAATCTATTCTTAATTGGTTTAACATATTTAAAAGATGTATAAGGCATCAGTTATTATATTATTTTTTTTCACTTGAATTCATAATCTAGTTTGATAGGAGGTTTTCTTATTTTCTCGTAGACAAGCGACGATAACCTTTTACTCGGATAGTCTCAGTTAACGCGTCTCTCGTAACAGTTCGAGAAGTATCAACGATTCATCAACTCAAATCTCCTAACCATTACGACCGTATTCCTGTCGCTGGATATCAAAGAACACCAATCATGGCTACCAATATTTTCATGCAAGAAATCAATAGATTTACCAGTAATTTT
>NW_023640578.1:0-11192 GCF_015228065.2 Penaeus monodon | reverse complement strand
ATATAATAATAATAATAATAATAATAAAAATAAAAAATTTTAATAACATCAAAATGATAAAAATTTTTAAAATTATTAATCTATATGTATATAATAAATTTGAAAATTATTAATAATTATTATAATAATTAAAATAACATAAGAAATCAAAAAATATCATTGGAGTAATACTTAAAATTCATTGAAATTTATCCCAAATTTAAAACTTTTGGAATAATTTCTTTTACCTTTTTTTTATATATATGGAGACAATTCCTGTTATATCATCATTAATTATCATGATTATCATCAATATTATATCATTATAATCATCATTATCATCATTATTAGAAATTATTATCATCATTATTGCAATATTATCATCATATTCAATTATTATCTTTTATTATTGCAATTATTGCAGTTATTATAAAATTTGGCAACTATACTATAACAAAACATAATAATAGAAATTAACAATAATAATAAAAATTTTAATACGATATTATAAATTATCTATATCAATTATTTAAATTAATATCGTTATTACAGTAATTATTATGTATAATAATTATTTTGCAATAATAACTACTAGTAAAAAATGAATAAAATGAATAATAATAAACTAATAATAATATTATAATTTATATCTATTAATAATATATATAATAATATAAGAATAATAATAATATGTATAATAATATAATAGTAATAATAATTAATAATAATAGAAATATAATAATAATAATATAATATGATAATATTAACAATCATCAATTATCAAATTCTTAACATTTTATCCATATTCATGATAATAATTTTGTAATAATTATCATTATACAATAATTGCAATAATAGTAATAATCAAAAATAATAAGTCATTTGAGTATAATATTAATAAATATCGAATTGTTATTCATTAATATTCTCTTTTATTATTATGACTTTGTTATATATCATTATTTCATGATTATCATCAATATTATCATATATCATATTATCATCATTATTGCAATTATTATCATCATTATTGCAATTATTAATCATCATTATTGCAATTATTATTCATTATTATTGCATTATTGCAGTTATAATATATAATTTTGCAACTATACTAATAAAACAACAATAATATAGAAATAACAATAATAATAAAATAATAACGATATTATAATATTATCTTATCATTATTTTAATAATATCGTTATTTACAGTATTATTATTTATATAATTATTTTTGCAATTATACTATAGTAAAAATGATAATAATGATAATAATAACAATAAAATATTGATAACGAATATATATAATAATAATAATAATAATGATAATATAATGATAATATATAATAATAAAATAATAATTTAATAATAATAATATATATAATAATAATAATAATAATAATAATAGTAATAATATATAATAATGATAATATGTAATATTAATAATCATCAAAATGTTATCAAAAATTCTCTTATTCTCACTTTTATCTCATTATGTATGATTAATACGATTTGGTAATTATTATCATTATTAACCCTATAATTGCCAAAATCATCAAGAAATGAAAAAAACGTCATTTGGAGTATACTCTCAAAAGGCTATATTTCGCTAGAGTTTGCCGCTTTTTGACTTATGGGAATTATTTTCTTTTACTTTTTGTTATGAGTATATTGAGACAAATTCCTCTTATTATCATCATTATTATTCATGATATCATCAATATTATCATTTATCATCATCATTATCATCATTATTGCAATTATTTCATCATTATTGCCAATTATTACCATTCATTATTGATTTAAATTATCATATTTTTGCAATATTGCAGTTATAATATATAATTTTGCAAATATACTAATAGACAACAACAATAATAATAGAAATAACAATAATGAAAATAACAATATACGATATTATAATAATTAATCTATATCATATTTAATTAATATCGTTATTACTAGTATATTATTACAGTTATAATAATATTTTGCCAATTATAATACTAGTAAAAAATGCTAATAAATGATAATAATAACAATATAATATAATAACGATTTTAATAATAATAATAATGTATCGATATTAATAATGATAATAATAAAATAATTGAAAATAATAACCAATAATAATCATAACAATAATAGTAATATAATAATAATAATAATAATAATAATAATAATTAATAATAATTAATATAATGATAATATTGGATAATATTAATAATCATCAAAGGTTATCAAAAAATTCTCTTTATTCTCCCTTTTATCTCATTATTGTCATGATTAATACAATTTTGGTAATATATCATTATTAACCTATAATTGCCAAAATCATCAGAGAAATCGAAAAAAACGTCATTTTGGAGTATACTCATCAAAAGGATATTTGACAGATTTTGCCGCTTTTTCGACTTTGGAATTCTTTCTTTTACATTTTTTATTCATATATGGAGACATCATGTTATTATCATCATTATTATCATGATTATCATCAATATTATCATTATCATCATCGATTATCATATTATCATCATTATTGCAATTATTATCATCCCTAATGCAATTATTATCATCATTATTGCAATTTATTATCCTTATTATGCAATTTAGTGCAGTTATAATATCTAATTTTGCAACTATATAATAACAACAACAATAATAATAGAAATAACAATAATAATAACAATAATAACGAATTATAATAATCATCTATATCATTATTTTAATTAATATCGTTAATTACAGGAACTATTGCTGTATAATAATTATTTTTGCAATTATACTACCTAGTAAAACATGATTAATAATAATAATAATAACAATAATAATATAAAATAATAATAATTAATAATAATAATAAAATAATAATAATAATAATATAATATAGTAATATAATAATAATAATGATAATATGATAAATTGAGATCTATCAAATGTTATCCCAAATTCTCTTTATTCTCAACTTGTATCCTCATTATGTAATGATTAATACGATTTTGGTAATTATTATCATTATTACCTAAATAATTGCCAAATCATCAGAGAAATCGAAAAAAAAACGTCATTTTGGAGGATACTCTCAAAAGGCTATATTTTGCTAGATTTTGCGCTTTTTCTACTTTTGGGAATTATTTCTTTACCTTTTTTTTTATATATGGAGAACAATTCATGTATTATTCCTCATTATATCATGATTATCATCAATATTATCATTATCATCATCATTATCATCATTATGGCAATATTACATCATGATTGCAATATTATCATCATTATTGGCAATTATTTATTATCATCATATTGCAATTATTATCTTAGTATTGCAATATTGCAGTTATACTATATAATTTTTGCAAAACTTATACTAATAAAAACAACAATAATAATAGAAATAACAATAAGAATAACAATAAGAACGATATTTATAATAAGTATCTATATCATTTATTTTAATTAATATCGTTATTACGTAAATTATACTGTTATAATAATGTATTTTTGCAATATAGCTACTTAGTAAATGATAATAATGATAATAATAACAATAATACATTGTAATAACGATATTATAATAATAATAATAATAATAAAAATAATAATGAAGTCAATAATAATCAGTAATAATAATAATAATAATAGTAATAATAATAATAAATAATGATAATATGATAATATTAAGAACTTAAATCGTTATCAAAATTCTCTTTATTCTCACTTTTATCCTCATATTGTCATGATTAATACGATTTTGGTAATTATTACATTATTACACTAATAATTGCAAAAACATCAGAGAAATCGAAAAAAACTCATTTTGAGTTACTCTCAAAAGGCTATATTTCGCTAGATTTTGCCACTTTTCGGACTTTGGACTTATTTTCTTGTTACCTTTTTTTATTATATATGGAGACAATTCCTGTTATATCACCACTTTATATCAGATATCATCATATTATCATTATCATCATCAGACATCATTATTGCAATTATTATCATCATTATTGCAATTATTATCATCATTATGCCAATTATTTCATCATTATTGCAATTATATCATTATTTATTGCAATATTGCAGTTATAATATATATTTTTGCAACTATACTTAATAACAAACACACATAATAATAGAAATTCAACAAAATTAATAACATAATAACGCATATATAATAATTAATCTATTATCATATTTAATTAATGTCGGTATACAGTAATTATTACTATTATAATAATATTTTTTGCAATTATATTACTAGTAATAATAATAAAATAATAAATAACAATAAAACAATAACGATATTCTAATAAGATATAATAATCAAATGATAATAATTAATGAATAATAATATAATAATAATAATAATAATAATAATAATAATAGTAATAATAATACTAATAAGATAAATATTGATTAATATTAATAAGCATCAAGTTATCAAAATTCTCTTTATACTCACTTTTATCCTCATTATGTATGATTAATACCATTTCGTTAATTATTATCATTATTACCTAATAATTACCAAAATCATCAGAGAAATCGAAAAACGTCATTTTGGAGTATATATCTCTAAAAAGGCGATATTTCACGCTAGCTTTTTCCGCTTTTTCGACTTTGGGAATTATTTTCTTTTACCTTTTTTTATTATATATGGAGACAATTCATGTTATTTCATCATTATTTCATGATATCATCAATATATCATTGTTCATCATCATTATCATCATTATCACTCCTTATGCAATTATTATCATCATTATGCTCAATGATTATCATCATTATTGCAATATTATCATTATTATTGCTAATTTATTGCAGTGTATAATATATAATTTGCAACTATACTAATAACAACAAACAATAATATAGAAATAACAATATTATAACAATAATAAGATATTATACTACTTCTCCGATATCATATTTTAATTAATATTCGTTACTTACATTTTAATATTACTGTTATAATAATTATTTGTTGCCAATAAACTAACTAGTCAAAATGAAATAAGAAATTAGTACAATAATAATATTAATAACGATATTTAATAATAATAATAATAATAAATGATAATATAATGGTGATAATAATGATAATAAAATAATAATAATAACAATAATAAAAATAACAATAATAATAATAATAATAATAATAAGATATAAGAATAATAATAATTAATGATAATAATAATAATAATAGTAGTAATAATAATAATAATGATAATATTGATAATATTAATAAATCAAGCAAATGTTAGTCAAAATTTCTTTATGCTCACTTTTATCCTCATTATTGTCATGATTAATACGATTTTGGTAATTATATCATTCATTACCCTAATAATTGCCAAAATCATCAGAGAAATCGAAAAAACGTCATTGTGTGGGAGTAAACTCTAAAAGGCGATATTTCGCTAGATTTAGCCGCTTTTTCGACTTTGAGAAATTATTTTCTTGTACCTTTTTTTTTTTTATTATATGGAGGACAATTCCTGTTATTAAATCATTATTATCATGATTATCATCAATATTATCATTATCATCATCATTATCATCATTATGCAATTATTATCATCATATTCAATATTTATTCATCATATTGCATTATTATCATGTATTATTGCAATATTGCAGTTATAATATATATTTGGCAACTATATAATAACAACAACAATAATAATAGAAATAACAATAATAATAACAATAATAACGCTATTATAATAATTATCTATATCAGTATTTTAATTAATATCGTTATTACAGAATATACCTTAAATAATTATTTTGCAATTTATACTACTAGTAAAATGATAATAATGTAATAATAACAATAATAATATTAATAACGATTGATAATAATAATAATAATAATAATAATAATAATAATAATAATTAATAATAACAATAATAATAATAACAATAGTAATAATAATAATAATAATGAGAATATGATAATATAAAAAGCATCAAATGTTATCAAAATTCTCTTTACTCACACTTTTATCCCATATGTCATGATTAATACCATTTGGGAATTATTATCATTATTACCCTAATAAGAAATAAAAAAAAAAACAAAATGCCAAAATCATCAGAGAAATCGAAAAAAAACGTCATTTTGGAGTTATATTACTTCAAAAAAGGCTATGTTTCGCTAGATTTTGCCGCTTTTTTCGACTTTTGGGAATATTTCTTTACCTTTTTATTAATATGGAGACAATTTCTGTTATTATATATCATTATTATCATGATTCTCATCAATATTAATCATTATCATCATCATTATATCATTATCACATTTGCAATTATTATCATCATTATGCAATTATTATCATATTATTGACAATTATATCATTATTATTGCAATTAGATCAGTTATAAATATAATTTGCAAAACTTTTACTAATAACAACAACAATAATAATAGGAAATAACAATAATAATCACCAAATAATAACGAGATTATAATGAGTATCTAATCATTATTTTAAGTAATATCGTTATTACAGTACTTATTACTGTTATAATAATTATTTTGCAATTATACACAGAAAAATATAATAATGATAATGAATAACTAATAATATATTATAACGATATAAAAATAAATAAAATGATAATAATAATGATAATAATAATAATAATAATAATAATAATAATCAATAAGAATAATATTAATAATTATAATAATAATGATGATATTGATAATATAATAATCATCAAAATCGTTATCAAAATTCTCCTTTATTCCCACGTTTATCATCATTATGTCATGATAATACGATTTTGTAATTATTATCGTGATTACCTATCATTGCCAAAATCATCAGAGAAATCGAAAAACGTCATTTTGGACAGTATACTCTCAAAAGGCTATATTCGCAGATTTTTGCCGCTTTTTTGACTTATCGGGAATTATTTTTCTTTAACTTTTTTATTATATATGAGACAATTCCTATTATTATCATCATTATTATCATGATTATCATCAAATATTATCATTATCATCATCATTATCATCATTATTGCAATAGTATCAATCATTATTGCAATTGAGTACCATCATATGATTTAATTATCATTATTTTTGCAATTATTGCAGTTATAATATATTAACTTTGCAACTATACTAATAACAACAACAATAATAATAGAAAAACAATAATAATAACATATAATAAACCGATATTATAAGAATTATCTATATCATTATTTTACTTTAATATCGTTTATACAGTTAATTATAATACCAGTTACAATAATATTTTTGCCAATATTACTACTAGTAAAAATGATAATAAGATAATAATAACAATAATAATTATTACTAAACGAATTATACTGATAATAATAATAATGTATTAATAATGATAATAATAATTACTAATAATAATCAGAACAATAATAATAATAACAATAATAGTAATAATAATATATTAATGATAATATTGATAATATTAATAATCATTCCAAATTGTTATCAAAATCTCTTTATTCTCCCTTTATCCTCATTATTGTCATGATTTTAATACAATTTTGGGTAATTATTATAGTATACCCTAATAATTTGCCAAAATCATGAGAGAAATCGAAAAAAAACGTCATTTGGAGTATACTCTCAAAAGGGTATATTTCACAGATTTTGCCGATTTTCGAACTTTGGAATTATTTTCTTTTACTTTTTTTATTATATATGGCAGACAATTCTGTTATTATCATCATTATTATTTCCATGATTATCTGAATATTATAATTATCATCATCATTCTCATCATTATCATTATTATTGCAAATTATTATAGCCTTTATTGCACTTCCCCTTCTCCATTATTATCATCATTATTGCAAATTATATCATTATTATTGCAATTTATTGGCAGTTTAGTAATATATAATTTTGCAAACTATACTAATAACAACAACATATAAGAAATAACAATAATAATAACAATAATAACGATAGTTTAATAATCATCTGATTCATTATATTTTATATTAATATCGTTATTACAGCTAATTATTGTGTTTATAAATAATTATTTTTGCAATATACTATAATAATAATAATAATAATAATAATAATAACAATAATAATAACACAATAATAAAATAATAATAATAAGAATAATAATATAATAATAATAAGTAATAATCGTAATAATAATAATAATAAATGATAATATTGGATAATATTGAGGATCATCAAATGTTATCAAATTCTCTTTATCCACTGTTATCTCATTAGTGTCATGATTCAACGATTTTGGTAAGTATATCATATTACCTAATAATGTTTGCCAAAATCATCAGAGAAATCGAAAAAACGTCATTTTGGAGGATATCTCAAAAGGACTATATTTTGCCTAGATTTTGCCGCTTTTCTACTTTTGGGAAATATTTTCTTTTACCTTTTTTTATTATAATATGGAGACAATCCTGTGATTATCATCATTAGGATCATGTTATCATCAATTATTATCATTATCATCATCATATTTCATCATTATTGCAATTATTATCATCATTTTGCAATTATTATCATCATTATTGCAATCATTATCATTATTATTGCAATTATTATCATTATAATTGCAATTATTGCAGTTATAATATATAATTTTGCAAACTATTACTAATAAAAACAAAAAAAAAAAATAGAAATAACAATAATAATAACAATATAACGAAGTATAATATGGTATCTATATCCATTATTTTAATAATATCGTTATTCCAGTAATATTACTGTTATAATAATTATTTTTGCAATTATACTACTAGAAAAATGATAATAATTATAATAATAACAATTAATATATAATAACGATTATTATAATAATAATAATAATAATAATAATGAATAATTAATAATGATAATAAAATAATAAAAATAATATAATAATAATAACAATAATAATACATAACAATAATAATAATAATAATAAAAATAATAATAATAATATAATAATAAATGTTATCAAAATTCTCTTTTATTCCAACTTTTATCCTCATTATTGTCATGATTAATACGATTTTGGTAATTATTATCATATTACCCTAATAATTGCAAAAATCATCAGAGAAATCGAAAAAAAACGTCATTTTGGCGTATTACTCTCAAAAAAGCTATATGTCGCTAGATTTTGCCACTTTCGACTTTGGGGACTATTTCTTTTACTTTTTTTATTATATATGGAGACAATTCCTGTTTATTATCACCCTTATCATCATGATATCATCAATTATCATTATCATAATCATTATCATCATTATTGCAATTATTATCATCATTATTGCAATTATTCTCCTCGAATATTGCAATTATTATCAATCATTATTGCAATTATTATCTTATTATTGCAATTATTGCAGTATAATATATAATTTGCAAACCGTAACTTACTAACAACAACCATAATAATAGAAATAACAAAAAATAATAACAAATAAATAACGAGATTATAATAATGATCTATATCATTATTTTAATTAATGTCGTTATTACAGTAAGTATTACTATATAAATAATTATTTTTTGCAAGTATTACTACTAGTAATAATAAGGATAATGATAATAATAATAATAATAATATCACAATAAATAATAAGGAATAATAACAATAATAATAATAACAATAATGAATAATAATAATAATAATAATAATAATAATAATAATAATAGTAATAATAATAATAATAATGATAATATGATAATATTAATATCAGCAAAGTTATCAAATTCTCTTTATTCTCACTTTAACCTCATTATTGTCATGATTTAATACGATTTTGGTAATTATTATCATTATTACCCTAATAATGCCAAAATCATAAAGAAATCAAAAAAACGTAATTTTGAATATAATCAAAATATATTCGCTAGATTGTATTTCGACTTTTGGGAATTATTTTCTTTACTTTTTATATAATGGAGACAATTCCTGTTATTATCATATTATTATCTGATTATATCAATATTCATATCATATCATTATTAATCATTATCATATCATTATCATCATTACTTCAATTATTATCATCATTATGCAATATATCTTATTATTCAATATTCAGTTATATAATAATGAAATAAATAACAACAACATAATATGAAATAATAATAATAATAGCTATAATATCGCTATTTTATTTTATTTTGAATTATTTTAATTAATTTTATTACAGTAATAATTACTGTTATAATAAATTATTTTTCAGATTATATACTATAAAATTATATTGATAATATACAATATATAATTATTCATACATTATATATTATATATATTATTAATTATTATCAATAATAATTTTGCAATATTGATATAAATATAATATTGAACTAATAATAATATAATAAATAATAATAAATACAATAATAATAATAATAATAAAAATATTAAATAATATATATATAATAATATAATAATATAAATGATTATAAAATTTTAATACTCACTTATATCTCATTATATGATTAATACGCATATATAATATATCAATAATTATACCCTAATATAATGCCAAAATCATCAGAGAAATCGAAAAATATCATTTGGAGTATACTCTAAAATATATTTCGATAGATTTCCTTTTCGAACTTTTGGAATTATTTTCCTTTACCTTTCTGTATTAATTAGATTCTGTATTATATCATTATTATAATGATTATCATCAATATACATTATCACATCATTTTATCCTCATTATACCCTTATCCCTCATTTTATATTTATTTGCAATTATTTATTTGGATTAATTCATATTATATTATCATATTATTGCAATTATTGCAGTTATAATATATAATTTCATATTACTAATAACACAACAATAATAATGTAAATAACAATAATAATACAATAATATACGATATTATAATAATTATCTTATCATATTTAATAATATGTATAAGTAATATACTGTATAATAATTATTTTGCAATATATACTAGTAAAAATGATACATAATGATAATAATAACATAATTAATATAATAACGTATTATAAGATATTACTATATAATTTATTATACTATAAGTAATAGATAATATAATAATAATAATAATATTAATAAAATATAATAATATAATAAAATAATAATAATAATAATAATAATAATATAATAATTGATAATATTAATAATCATCAAATGTTATCAAAATTCTCTTTATTTCATTTTATCTCATTATTGTATATATACATTTT
>NW_023640577.1:0-11195 GCF_015228065.2 Penaeus monodon | reverse complement strand
TAGTATGATTGAATCTATTCCATCCCACAAATGCTAAAAATATACATCTTCCATGATCAGGGTCAAACCAGAATTCATTTCTATTTTATAGAATGATAGTGTGTGCATGTGTATGTATGTATGTATATATGTATTTTTATACATATTATATATATATATATATTATATATTATATATCTATATACATTTATACTATAGGTATATACATATATATAAGTAATATACATATATATATATGTAATACATACTAGTATATATATATATACATATATATTAATGTATATACATATATTATATATATACATATATATTTATATCTATATATATGTATATATATATGTATTGTATATGTATATGTATATGTACTTTTACATATGTATATATATTTACATATTATATAATATATATATATATATATATATATATATATATATATATATGTTATATATAATATATTATATATATATGTATAGCTTAGAACCAAGAACATCTTTCCTAGTACCCCAAAAAAGGGAAATAGTAGTGGACAGATAATCTTCTGGTCCATAAAAGGTGCAAGTTTCCCTCTGTTGGTGAAGCAAGATCTCTTACTCTTGTTAATTTCTTGAATTGGAAGAAGTATAACTTGTGTAAGCAGTTGTAGTTAAAGGTGAGCGTGAAGTGCCTGTATGACTTGCAAGGCTCGAATGAGTGTTTCAGAGGCACGTGTATAGACATTTTTACATATTGTAATGTAATATATACAAGATGAATATCATTACACAGTCTGTATATATACATGTATGTATATATACATGTGTATATATATATATATTATTATATAATATATATATATATATATATATATATATATATATATTGTGTGTGTGTGTGTCTGTGTGTGTGTGTGTGTGTGTGATGTGTGTGTGTGTGTGGGTGTGTGTGTGTGTGTGTGTGTTGGGTCGTGTGTGGATTTATATATATATATATATATAATATATATATATATTAGATATTTTACATACATTATGTATACAATTGTTACATAGACATGTATACACAGATACATATATTATACATAATATTATACATATATACATATATATATAGGTTATATATAATATATAGATATACATATATACATGTTGACATATGTATTGTAAAATATATCATATATATATCTAGATATAATAGATATATGTATATATATTAATTTATTCTATTTTATATATGTATACACATATGTATATATATTTATATTATGTGTATACATGTATTCATATATGTGTATACATATATATGTATATGTATATATATGTATATTTATATACATATATGTATATATTATATACATATTATATATATAATTACATAAAACACCCAAACACACACACACACACCACACAACACACACACACCACACCCACACACACACACACCACACCCATATATATAATACTATATATTCTATATATATATATAATACCCCTATATATATTATATATATATATATATATATTAATATATCATATATATATGCATTCATGCATTCAGGGCTGTGGAGTCGTTACTCAAAACCACCCCATTCAAACTTCATTTATTTCTTTTGTAACTGACTCCGATCTAATCTCTAGGTATAATAATTTTAACAAAATGGATTTAATAACAAGTAACAGGCTACAGTTTAAAACCCTCAGTCCTTAAATGGTTGATGTCAAATGGTTATAGATATGCTATTGTCGGCCTTTTTATTTGATGTTCTCAAAAAGAAAATGAAAAAAAAAAATATGCTTTCAAGAATACATTATAGAAATATGGAACAAAATGAAAATGATATTGATTTCTCATTCTTCCCCAGGTGGAAATAACAGTGTGAATGTTTAGAAAGCGTGGATTTTTGTTGAAAGTCAGACTCGGAGTCAGAATATTTTTACTGACGCCGACTCTGACTCCAGTAACACAAATTCCTTCCGACTCTGACTCCAAAGACTGGCATACATACATACATCCATACGGATAACATACCACATACACATAACTAATACATACATACATACAAATATATACAACTTAGATACTATGCACACACATGCATATAAATGCATATTGCCAATGCCCCACAGACATACATGTGAATTAATACATATATAGATTATATATAATATATATGTAAATCATATATAATATATATATTTACACATAGTAATATACACACACACACACACACACCACACCACACACACACACCACAAATACACTCACACTTCACACTCACATCACACTCACATCTCACACACACCACAACACACAGCCACACACACACACACACCTCACACTCCACACTCACACACTCACCACCACACTCACTACTCCACCCTGCCACACACACACGCACACTCACATTTCATACACACCACACCCCACACTTCACACTTCACATTCATACACACACACCACACACTCACACTCACACTCACATTATGACACACACACACACACACTTTACACATACCATGTTTGCACTTGCCACTTACACCTTACACCAAAAAACATACGACCGTGTATCGTATTATATATACATATTCCTATGTATGTATATGTATGCCAAGTCTTAGGGACAAGTCTTTACAATTTAAGCAAGATTTTAGTGGCTATTACCTTTTGAGGCAGTTAAGTATTGTCAAATCTGGTTTGGGAACTAGTATAAAGATCTGCTTTATTCTATTCGCCTAGCATGAAATGTAATCCTAAGAGGGAAAAGTATACTCTGCTTCGGGTGATATTTGTATGATAATCTCGAGCTATTTGATAACATGAAGGAAAAAAAAACTGTAAAATCCCAACAACAGTGGTTAGGGTTTTCAATGTTTGTAAAAGAAGCCAAGCCTTTTATTCAAGAACTTGTTCACGTGTTTGGAAATTGACTGTTGATTTTAGAGCACAATCACGTAATGTTCGTCTTCCCTGTTTTTAGATTTTTTTGTTTTTTTTAAGGTGATTATATTTCCTACATGTTTAACAGTATGTAGCACCATAATTTCTCTCATTCATCATTCAGTACTAATTTTCAGAATAATTGGTAGGGAACTTGTCTCGTGACTGACTCAGTTACGCTCGCTTTTTGCTTGTGTATTGTTAGCAAAAAAAACTAAATTTAATTCAGAAGTTGTATTTTCCTCTAAATTTGGTTAACAATAATTCTTGAATTGATTAGGCCAGTTCCCATAGACAAAAAATATAGAATATTAAGGCATCATACTTTTGAGCCGACATGGGGGACTGATAAAGAATAGAACCATTGTGTAGGAGTAAATTTGCATATATGAACGTTTTTGTTTTTTACACACAAATGTGCTCATCTTTATAGTGTATCTTCAGGCTTCGAAGAAGTCAAAACAGCTCATACTGAATCTGTTATATGCTGATTATAATCAGAAAGCATTATTTTCCTTTTTTGTAGTTCTAGCTATTAATCGTTGATAAAAGATTACATAATATTAGACCTTTATGGGTAAATTAAGATAGCACAGAGATAATAGACATAGACTATGTATACAGTAGCCCTTACATATATTGATATTCTTTACTGTATGATGTCACATTAAATAATGTAGATGAAGGGATGCATAAGAAGCTATAGGGATGATGCCTCTTCTGTCCAATTTCCATATTCCAATAAGAATCATCAGAAATCAGGATCTGATGCTCTCTTTTTTTCTTTTTTTTTCTATGTTAAAGAAGGAAATTTTAATAGAGTAAAGAATAGGGAAGGGGGAAGCAGATCCTTTTGTCTTCAAGAAAAAAAAAATCATATAACCTACTCAGGTCTTTGATAATGATTTCCAAGAGGATTTAGGACCAAAATATTTCTGTAATGCCTTTGTAACAAGTTTTGAATGTGCCATGCATTTATTGATGACTTTATATAACTTCTTTGGAGGATCAGATTCTCTTGTGCCATAATTTATTAACCTGAAAGGGTTTCCAGTAATGATGTACATTCCGAACCAAAGTCCTAATGATGTAAACAAGCTCAAAGGAAGACTGGAAAATTAAATGTATCATTATGTGTAAAACTGGAGGAAGAAAAATTTGTATATGGATGAAATAAATCTGAATTTGTTGTTTTGGAGTTCTGTGATATGATACCCAATAATTACCCTATCTTTAACATAATGTGGTTTGATTACAAATATAGAATAAATTATTACACACATACATACATACATACACACACACACACACACACACACACGCACGCATGCACACGCACACGCAAAAACGCCACACACCACAGTCTCCTCTCTCTTCTCTCTCTCTCTCTCTCTTCTCTCTCTCATCCTCTCTCTCTCTCTCTCTCTCTCACCACACACACATCCACACACACACACACACACACACACACACACACACACACCACACACACACACACACACACACACACACACACATTCAGACAAACAACTCTTTCACTAAATTATGATGAAAACCTTATTTTTAACTGGTGTGTTAGGGCAAGCATTGTTAAATGCCTCCAAAGATGAACAAAAATACGGGACAGATTTATAAACTGACATGCAATAAGGCACATACCATAAGACAGATGCAGATAGATTCAAAACCACTGTATTTTAAACCTAATCTTGCCATTCAAATGAAATCCTATATTTGTTGCAAAGAACATCACAAGTCAGTGCAAGGTATCCTTCTCCTTTTTTTTTTTTTTGTCAGTTTAACATAACCTGATCCACTGTGGCTCTGTTATCGTTTTATATATACATACATGCATATATGTATATTTATATATATATATGCAGTATGTATATATAAAACGATAAACAGAGCCCACCCACAGTGATCATGGTATTTGAAGACCTGGACAAAAAAAAAAAAAAAAGGAAGGAAGGATAACCTTGCATGCTTGTGATGTGACTTTGCAACAAATATGGATTTCATTATGAATGGCAAGATTATGGTTTAAAATACAGTGGTTTGAATCTCTCTGCATCTGTTTACATGGTATGTTGACTTATTGCATGTCAGTTTATAAATCTGTCCTGTATTTTTGTTCATCTTTGGAGGCATTTAACAATGCTTGCCCTAACACACCAGTTAAAAATAAGGTTTTCATCATAATTTTAGTGAAAGAGTTGTTTGTCTGAATGGTGTTGTCGTTTGTGTGTGTGCTCTGTGTGTGCCTGGTTGTGTTGTCGGTTGTGTGTGTGTGTGTGTGTGCATTGTGTGTGTGTGTTGTCCCCCCTGCTGTGACGAGACGAGAGAGAGACCGAGAGAGAGAGAGATGAGAGAGGATTGAGCTGAGAGAGAGAGGAGATTGATTGAGAGAGATGAGAGAGGCTGTGTGTGTGTGTGCGTTTGGCGTGTGCGTCGGTGCATGCGGTTGAGTGGTCGTTTGTTGGGTGTGCGGTGTGTGTGTATGTATGTATGTATGTGTGTAATAATTTATTCTATATTTGTAATCAAACCACATTATGTTAAAGATAGGGTAATTATTGGGTATCATATCACAGAACTCCAAAACAACAAATTCAGATTTATTTCATCCATATACAAATTTTTCTTCCTCCAGTTTTACACATAATGATACATTTAATTTTCCAGTCTTCCTTTGAGCTTGTTTACATCATTAGGACTTTGGTTCGGAATGTACATCATTACTGGAAACCCTTTCAGGTTAATAAATTATGGCACAAGAGAATCTGATCCTCCAAAGAAGTTATATAAAGTCATCAATAAATGCATGGCACATTCAAAACTTGTTACAAAGGCATTACAGAAATATTTTGGTCCTAAATCCTCTTGGAAATCATTATCAAAGACCTGAGTAGGGTATATGATTTTTTTTTTTCTGAAGGACAAAGGACTGCTTCCCCCTTCCCTATTCTTTACTCTATTAAAATTTCCTTCTTTAACATAGAAAAAAGAAAGAAAAAAAGAGAGCATCAGATTCTGATTTCTGATGATTCTTATTTGGAATAGGGAAATGGACGAAGAGGCATCATCCCTATAGTTCTTATGATCTCTTCATTACATTATTTAATGTGACCATAATTACAGTAAAGAATAGCCAAAAAAATTTTTAAATATGTAGGGCTCACTGTATACATAGTCTATGTCTTTATCTCTGGGCTATCTTAATTTTTTTGTTAAGTGATTATATTTCCCTACTGTTTAACAGTATGTAGCACCATAATTTCTCTCATTCATATTAGTTAATAAAATTTTCAGGCATCATTGTAGAACTTGTCTCGTGACTGAATCAGTTTACGCTCTCTGTTTGCTTGTGTATTGTTAGCAAAAAAAATATTTATTTTCATAAGGTTTTATTTTCTCTAAATTTGGTTAACAATAATTCTGAATTGTAGTAGGCAGTTCCCATAAGACAAAAAATATAGATATTAAGGCATCATATTTGAGCGAACATGGGATGATAAAGAATCAGAAACATGTGTAGCGTAATTGCATATATGACTTTTTTTTTTTTACACACAAATGTGCTCATCTTTATAGTGTATCTCAGGCTCGAGAAGTCAAAACAGCTCATACTTGAATCGGTATATGTGATTCCTTTTATAATCTAGAAAGCATTATTTTCCTTTTTTGTAGTTCTAGCTATTAATCGTTGATAAAAGATTACATAATATTAGACCTTTATGGGTAAATTAAGATAGCACAGAGATAATAGACATAGACTATGTATACAGTAGCCCTTACATATATTGATATTCTTTACTGTATGATGTCACATTAAATAATGTAGATGAAGGGATGCATAAGAAGCTATAGGGATGATGCCTTTCTGCCAATTTCCATAATTCCCCCCACATCATTTTTATCAGAAACTCCAGGAATTGATGCTCTCTTTTTCTCTTTTTTCTATGTTAAAGAAGGAAATTTTAATAGAGTAAAGAATAGGGAAGGGGGAAGCAGATCCTTTTGTCTTCAAGAAAAAAAAAATCATATAACCTACTCAGGTCTTTGATAATGATTTCCAAGAGGATTTAGGACCAAAATATTTCTGTAATGCCTTTGTAACAAGTTTTGAATGTGCCATGCATTTATTGATGACTTTATATAACTTCTTTGGAGGATCAGATTCTCTTGTGCCATAATTTATTAACCTGAAAGGGTTTCCAGTAATGATGTACATTCCGAACCAAAGTCCTAATGATGTAAACAAGCTCAAAGGAAGACTGGAAAATTAAATGTATCATTATGTGTAAAACTGGAGGAAGAAAAAAATTTGTATATGATCGAAATAAATCTGAATTTGTTGTTTTGGAGTTCTGTGATATGATACCCAATAATTACCCTATCTTTAACATAATGTGGTTTGATTACAAATATAGAATAAATTATTACACACATACATACATACATACACACACACACACACACACACACACGCACGCATGCACACGCACACGCAAACGCACACACACACAGTCTCTCTCTCTCTCTCTCTCTCTCTCTCTCTCCTCTCTCTCTCTCTCTCTCTCTCTCTCTCTCTCACACACACACACACACACCACACCACACACACACACACACACACAACACACACACAACACACACAACACACACACACACAACCTCAGGACCCAAACACACTCTTTCACTAAATTATGATGAAAACCTTATTTTTAACTGGTGTGTTAGGGCAAGCATTGTTAAATGCCTCCAAAGATGAACAAAAATACAGGACAGATTTATAAACTGACATGCAATAAGCACATACCATAAGACAGATGCAGAGAGATTCAAAACCACTGTATTTTAAACCATAATCTTGCCATTCATAATGAAATCCATATTTGTTGCAAAGTCACATCACAAGCATGCAAGGTTATCCTTCCTTCCTTTTTTTTTTTTTTTGTCATGTCTTCAAATACCATGATCACTGTGGCTCTGTTATCGTTTTATATATACATACATGCATATAGTAATTTATATATAATATATGCATGTATGTATATATAAAACGATAACAGAGCCACAGTGAATCATGGTATTTGAAGACATGACAAAAAAAAAAAAAAAGGAAGTGAAGGATAACCTTGCATGCTTGTGATGTGGACTTGCAACAAATAGGATTCATATGAATGGCAAGATTATGGTTTAAAACAGTGGTTTTGAATCTCTCTGCATCTGTTCTTATGGTATGATGATTATTGGCATGTCAGTTTTAAATCTGTCCTGTATTTGTCATCTTTTGGAGGCATTTAACAATTGTTGCCCCTAACACACCAGTTAAAAATAAGGTTTTCATCATAATTTAGTGAAAGAGTTGTTTGTCTGAATGTGTGTGTGTGTGTGTGTGTGTGTGGTGTGTGTGTGTGTGTGTAGTGTGTGTGTGTGTTGTGTGTGTTGTGTGTGTGTGTGTTGTGAGAGAGGAGAAGAGAGAGAGAGAGAGAGAGAGAGAGAACGAGAGAGAGAGAGATCGAGCGAGAGAGAGAGAGAGACTGTGTGTGTGTGCTGTTTGGTGTGCAGTTGTGCAGCGTGCGTGTTGTGTTGTGTGTTGTGTGTGTGTATTATGTAATGTATGTGTGTAATAATTTATTCTATATTTGTAATCAAACCACATTATGTTAAAGATGGGGAATTATTGGTATCAATCACAGACTCCAAAAACAACAAATCAGAATTTATTTCATACATATACAAATTTCTTCCTCCAGTTTACACATAATGATAAATTTAATTTTCCAGTCTTCACTTTGAGTTGTTTACATCATTAGGACTTTGGTTCGAATGTAAATCATTACTGGAAAACCCTTCAGGTTAATAAAGTAAGGCACAAGGAATCGATGCCTCCAAGAAGTTAATACAATCATCAAAAATGCATGGCACATTCACAACACTTGTTACAAAGCATTACAGAAATATTTTGGTTCCTAAAATCCTCTTGGAAATCATATCAAAGACCTGAGTAGGTATATGGATTTGTTTTTTTGAAGACAAAAGGATCTGCTTCCCCCTTCCCTATTCTTTACTCTATTAAAATTTCCTTCTTTAACATAGAAAAAAGAAGAAAAAAAGAGAGCATCAGATTCTGATTTCTGATGATTCTTATTGGAATATGGAAATTGGACAGAAGAGGCATCATCCCTATAGCTTCTTATGCATCCCTTCATCTACATTATTTAATGTGACATCATACAGTAAAGAATATCAATATATGTAAGGGCTACTGTATACATAGTCTATGTCTATTATCTCTGTGCTATCTTAATTTACCCATAAAGGTCTAATATTATGTAATCTTTTATCAACGATTAATAGCTAGAACTACAAAAAAGGAAAATAATGCTTTCTGATTATAATCAGCATATAACAGATTCAGTATGAGCTGTTTTGACTTCTTCGAAGCCTGAGATACACGTATAAAGATGAGCACATTTGTGTGTAAAAAAAAAAAGTCATATATGCAAATTACTCTACACAATGTTCTGATTCTTATCAGTCCCATGTCGGCTCAAAATATGATGCCTTAATATTCTATATTTTTTGTCTTATGGGAACTGGCCTAATACAATTCAAGAATTATTGTTAACCAAATTTAGAGGAAAATAAAACTTATGAATAAATATTTTTTTGCTAACAATACCACAAGCAAAAGAGAGCGTAAACTGATTCAGTCACGAGACAAGTTCTACCATGATGCTGAAAATTATTAACTAATGATGAATGAGAGAAATTATGGTGCTACATACTGTTAAACATGTAGGGAAATATAATCACTTAAAAAAAACAAAAATCTAAAAACAGGAAGACAAACATTACGTGATTGTGCTCTAAAAATCACAGTCAATTCCAAACACTGAACAAGTTCTTGAATAAAAGGCTTGCCTTCTTTGACAAACATGAAAACCCTAACCACTGTTGTTGGGATTTTACATTTTCCTTCATGTTATCAAATAGCTCGAGATTATCATACAAATATCACCCAAGCAGAGTATACTTTCTCTTAGGATTACATTTCATGCTATGCGAATAGAATAAAGCAGATCTTTATACTAGTTCCCAAAACCATTTGACAATACTTACTGCCTAAAAAGGTAATACCCTACAATCTTGCTTAAATGTAAAGACTTGTCTAAAGACTTGCATACATATACATACATAGGAATATGTATATATATACATACACTGTCAGTATGTTTTTGTGTGAGTGTAAGTGTAAGTGCAATGTATGTGTAAAAGTGTGTGTGTGTGTGTGTATGAATGTGAGTGTGAGTGTGTGTGTGTGTGGTGTGAGTGTGAGTGTGAGTGTGAGTGTGAGTGTGAGTGTGAGTGTGAGTGTGTGTGTGTGTGTGTGTGTGTGTGTGTGTGAGTGTGAGTGTGAGTGTGAGTGTGAGTGTGAGTGTGTGTGTGTGTGTGTGTGTGTGTGTGAGTGTGTGTGTGTGTGTAATATATATATGTGTAATATATATATTATATATGATATACATATATATTATATATAATATATATAATGTATATGCACATGTATGTATGTATGGGCATGTGCATATGCATGTATATGCATGTGTGTGCATGTATCTAAGTGTATATATGTGTATGTATGTATGTATGTAGTTATGTGTATGTGTATGTATATACGTATGGATGTATGTATGTATGCCAGGGCTGTGGAGTCAGAGTCGGAAGGAATTTGGTGTTACTGGAGTCAGAGTCGGCGTCAGTAAAAATATTCTGACTCCGAGTCTGACTTCAACAAAAATCCCGCTTTCTTAACATTGCACACTTTATTTCCACCTGAGAGAATGAGAAATGAATATCATTTTCATTTTGTCATATTTCTATATGTATTCTTGAAAGCATAATTTTTTTTTTTCTTTTCTTTTTGAGAACATAAAATAAAAAGGCCACAATAGCATATCTATAACCATTTGACTCAACCATTTAAGGACATGAGGGTTAAACTGTAGCCTGTACTTGTTATGAAATCCATTTGTTAAAATTATTATACCTAGAGATTGGAGTCGGAGTCAGATACAAAAGAAATAAAGGAGTTGGAATTGGGTGTTTTGAGTAACGACTCCACAGCCCTGATGCATGAATGCATATATATATATATATATATATATATATATATATATATATATATATATATATATATATATATATATATATTATATATATATGGGTGGTGTGTGTGTGTGTGTGTGTGTGTGTGTGGGGTGTGTGTGTGTGTG
>NW_023640574.1:0-11197 GCF_015228065.2 Penaeus monodon | reverse complement strand
TTTTCCCGTAATGATCTTCGCAAAAATCAGTTTTTTTTAATTTAGAGCGAATTTTTTTTTATTTTTTGGGGGGAAAAAAAAAATCGAGATTTTTTTTTTGAAAATTTCCCTAATTCTAACCAATTTTTTTTTTTAAAAAAACAGTAAAAAAGTATTTTAAATTTTTTTTTTTGTTTTTTTCCTTTTGGGGCGTTTTTTTTTTTTTTTTTAAACGGAAAAAATCAATAAAAAAAAATTAAAATTTTGAAAAAAATTCCAATTTTTTTAATGAAAAAAATGCAAAAATAAATACAAAAATAAATTTTTTTCACATTTTTCCTCTCCTATTTACCCCCCTTTTTTTTCTCCAGATTAAACGTAATCCCTTTTAAAACTTTTTTTTCTCTTTTTTTTTTCAGCACGAATCTTCAAAGAAAATTTTTAAAAAAAAAAAAATTTTTTTTTTATTTCCCCTTGAGGTTTTTCTGGCAAAAAAAACCGGGAAAAAACCCCCACATTTTTTTAAGGGTTTTTTTGGAAAAAGAATTTTTTTCCGGCGATAAAAAAGGGTTTAGCCAGGTCCCCTGGTCTTTTTTTTTTCCTTTTTTTCTTAAATTTTTTATTTTATCCTCTAAGATTTTTTTTTACATTTTCCCCAAAAACCCCTGGAAATTTACCTTTGTCCCCTTAAGATGGACACATAAAAACCCCTAAAATTTAAAAATCCCTCCCAGGCCCTTTTTTTCCCATTAAAAAAAATTACTAACATTTTCCCAGGGGGACTAATTTCATTCATAAACTAGTTTGATAACCTAAATTGGATAATTTTTAAAATTCAAAAAGCCCGCGGGTTTTCCCCGCAGTTGAAAAAAAGCCATTTAAAAGGGGAAAATTTTTTCAAAAATGATTTTTTTTACTTTGGGTGGTAGTAGGGCGTTTACGCCCGGGTGGGAAAAAACTAGCATTTTTTATTTTTTAATTTCCTTTGAAGAAATGTTTATTTTTTTTTTTTAAATTCAAGAAAAACCAAAAACCTTTTTTTTTATCGAGGGCATTCTTGCATTTGCAGAAAAACAAAAAAAAGAAAACCACAAAAAGGGACAAAAAATGAAAAGGAAGAAGGGCATAGACAAGGAGAAAAAAAGGAAGTGGGGGTAAAGAATAAAAAAAAAAAAAAAATAAAATAAAATAAAAATTAACAAAAAGAAAAGAACCCAAATTAATTTAAAATTATTAATAGAAAAAAGGAAAAAAAAAAAAATTTTTTTTTTTTTTTCCCCCCCTTTTTCTTTGGTTTTGAGTAAAGTTGTGACTTTTCATTGTAAAAGGGAAAGGGAAATGTAAAAAAAAAAAAATGGGGGGACATGACATTGAATTGACATGAAACGGGATGAATGAATTTTTTTTTTTTAATGGCTATTAAGCAAAAGGGGATTTTTAAAGGCAATGAAAAAAATAACTTTTCTACCCCCAAAAAGTAATAAAAAATAAATAAATGAATACCGTCCCCAGAATTTTAAATAAACAAAAGGTTAGAACAGCTCCCGGGAAATAAATAAACAAATAATATACAAAAATAAGCAAGGCCTCGAAACCGTCCCCCATTTTAAGTATCCCCCCTTTTTTAGTAAAAAAACCGGAAAAGTCCCCCTTACTCCTACCTTTCGAACTGTTTTGAATCGATAAAAGTGGGATTTTGGGAAAAGTAAAGGGGGGAATTAAGCGAATTTTTTTGGCCCTTTGGGGGGTTTTTTTTTCCTTTTCTTTCTTTTTTGATTTTTTTTTATTTTTTTTTTTTTTTAAAATTTTTTTTTTTTAATTTTTTAACATTTTTTTTTTTTTGGTGGGGAAATTTTCTTTTCCCCTTTCCCTTTTTTTTTTTTTTTTTCTTTCCACTCCCTTTTCCTTCTTTTTTTTTTTTTTTTTTTTGGGGCCCGGGCGAAAAACCCCCAAAATTTTTAAAAAAAATTTAAATAATTTAATATAAAGAAAAAATGGGAAGGGTAAAAAATTAAAAAAAATTTTTTAAAATTCCCAAAAAAAAAAAAAAAAAAAAAAAAAGGGGAAAATTTTTTGCCCCAAATTTTTTCCCTTTTTTCATCTTTTTTTCCTTTCCACCCCTTCCCTTTTTTTCCCCCCCCCCCCCCTTCCTCACCCCCCCCCCCCCCCTTTCAAACCCCCCTTTTCCCCCCCCCTTTTTTCCCCCAGCCCCCCAAAAACCTTTTACCCCCCCCCCCCTTTTCCCTTTTCCCCCCCCCCCCTCCGGGGGGAATGCCTTGAGGTAAATTTAAAAATTATCCCTTCCCCGGGGGTTTCCCCCGAACCCCCTTTTTTTTTACAGCCATTTGGGGGAAGTTTTCGAGCAAAGGGTTGGCCCAGGGGGGGGCGAAAAAAAAGTTTTTTTTTGCCTGTTTTTTTTGGAAATTTTTTTTTTTTTGCCCTTTTTTTGCTTTTTTTTTGCAAATTCCCCTACAAAGAAAAGGGGTTTTTTTTTCCCCTATTTGCTCCCCTGGGGGTTTGGTTGGGGGGGTTTTTTTTTGGGTTTTTGGCCCCCTTTGGGTTGGGAAAGCTTTTTTTTTTGGGTTTTGCTACTGCCCTTTTTTTTTTTTTTGTTTTGCCCCCGGGGGGGGGGCCCAATAAAGGTTTAGGGGGCCCCGGGGTGGGGGGGGCCGGGGGTTTGGGGGGGGGGGGGGAAAAAGGGGAGCAAAGGAAAAAAAAGGGGGAGGGAAAAAGGGATTGGGGGGTTTGGAAGAAACAGGTAGGGGTAAAAGGGGGGCCCCCAAAAAATTTTTTTGAAGGGGGGGGCTACCCGGGCGGTTTTTTTTTTTTAAAAGGGTTTTAACAATTTAACCCCCTTTTTTTTTAAACGTTTTTTTCAAAGACCCCCAAAGGCCAAAATTTTTGGGTGTATTTGTCGTTTTTTTTTTTTTGGGTTTGGTTGGGGGGGTTTTTTGTTTATTTTTTGTTTTTTTTTTAGCCCGGGAAAAAAAGGGTTTTTTTTAAAAAAATGAAAAGCGTTTTTTAACCCCCAATTTGTTTTTTTTTTTTTATCTACCCCTTTTTTTTTTAAATATTTTAAAATTTTAAATTTTTTAATAAAAAAAATTTTATATTTTTAAATTATTATTTTAAAATTTTTTCCCCCCTTTGTATATTTTTTCCCAAAAATTTTTTAAACAAACCAAACAAAAAACCCCAAAAACCCACCCCCGCCCCCCCGCGCGGAAAAAATTTCCTTGTTATGTATAATTTTTAAAACATGGCCCTCCCCAAAAACTTTTCCCCCCCCCCCCCAGAAAAATTTTAAAATAAATGACACCCTTTTTATATATTTGTTTTCCCCCCTTTAAATCAAAACCCCTTGCAACCCAAACAAAAGGAAATTTCCCCTCCCCCCCCCTATAAAAACCGGCATTTAAAAATTTTTAAAAATTTTGGGTTTTGAAAAAAATTTTTGGGTAAAAAAACCCCCTTTTTGGGCAAAGGGTTAAAGCCCCCAAAGTTTTGGCCCCGGTTTTTAAAAAAACAACCCCTTTGGGAAAAACCTGGATAAAGAGCTCTATTTCCCTTTTGGGTTTTTTTATTTTTTTCCCCTGAAAAAATGCAATAAACCTTCCCCCCCCCCCCTTTTTTTTGGTTTTTTTTTTTCCCCCTTTTGGGCCCAAGGCCCCCCTTTTTCCCTTTTTTATTTGTTTTTTTTTTAAACCCGCTTTTCCCTTTTTTTTTCCTTTTTTTGTTTTTTTTTCCCTTTGGTTCCCCCTTTTTAATTTAAAATTTTTTTTTTTTTTTTTTTTTCGGCCCCATAAACCATCCCCAAAGGGTTGGGGAAACCCTCCCCGGGCCCTTTTCCCCCTTGGGGGCAAAAAACTTTTAAAAACCCATAAAAAAGAAAAAAAACCCATTTTTTTTTCTTTTTTTTCCCTTTTCCTTTTTTTCCTCCCCCTCTCTCCCTCTCTCCCCTTTTTCCCCCTTCTCCTCCCCCTTTTTTCCCCCTTTTCCCCCCCCTCCCCCTCCCCCTTTCTCCCCCTTCCCTTTTTTTCTTCCCCCTCTGGGTTGGTTGGGGTTGGGGGTGTTGGGGGGTTTTGGGGGGGGTTGGGTTTTGTTTTTGGGGGGTGTTGGTTTTTTTGGGTGGGGGTTTTGGGTGGTGGGGGTTTTTTGGGGGTGTGTTTTTTGGGTTGGGGGTTTTTTTGGGGGGGTGGGGGTTGGTTTTTTTTTGGGGGGAAAAGGAAGAAAAGCAAACGGGCTCCGCCCCCCGAAAGAAAAACCCTTTTTTTTAAATCCCTCTTATAACCCTTTTTTTTTCACCCCTAAACACCCTTTTGGGCGAGCTTAAAAACCTTTCCAGCCCCCCCCAATTTCAGTTTTTTTTTTTTTTTTAAATTTCCTTTGAAAAACCGGGGGGGGGGTTTCCCCAAAACGGGGGACCCCCCCCATGCGGGTTTTTTTTTCTCCCAAAAGCTTTACTCGAAAAAGGCCCCCCCCGGGGCCCCAAGGGGGGGAAATAATGTTTTTGTCCAAAAAGAAAAAAAGTGGGATTTTCTTTTTTAAAAACCCCCGAAAATTTTTTTAATAAAACGGTTTTTTGGGGTTTTTACCCCGTTTGAACAAAACCCTTTCTTAATTCCCCCATAAAGTTTAATTTGGGGTTTTTTAAAAATTTCCCTTTTTTTTTTATCCTGATGGGGGTTTTTTTTGGGAGCGAAATTTTTTTTTTTTTTTTTTTTTTTTTTTTTTTCCCAAAACGAAAAACCAAAAAAATTTAAAGGGAACCAGCTTTAAAAAAAATTTTATTTTGGGAAAGTAAAACCTTTCCCCCCCCTTTTAAATGCCATCCCAAAAAACGATTTTTGGGTTTAAAAGGGGGGGTTGTTAAAAAACCCCCCCTTTCCCCCCCTGAAAAGAAAAGGAGAGGGGGGGAGAAGAGGAGGGGGGAAGAAAAAAGAGAGAAAAATTTAATAGATGATGGGAATAGTTTAAAGAAAAAAGATTAATATTTAAAAGAAAAAAAAAGGGAAGAAGAGGGGGGGGAGCCCGAGAAAAGGGGCCCAGCCCACGGGGAAAATTTAACAAATTTTTCCCCCCAAAAACCTAAGTTTTTTTTCCCTACTATTTCCCGTTTTTTTTTTAAATTTTTTTTTCTCTCGCTTTTTTTTTCGGGCCCCCAAGAAAAAGGGTTAAAAACCCCCGGGGGGCAAAAAGAAAATTTCCCCCCCCCTTTCCCCCGGGGGTCCCAAAACCTGGGTTTCCCCCTTTAAAACACTCCTTAAAACTTTTTAAAACCAATTTTTAAAATTTTGGGCCCCCCCAAACTGCCCCCTTTTCAAAAAATATTTTAAAATTATAACGTTGGGGGGGGTTGTGGGGGGTTTTTTTTTAAATCTCCAAACCCCCGAAATTTAAAACCGTTTTGGAAATGTAAAACGGGAAAAAACCGGAATTAAAATTTAAATTATTTTTCCCCAAAATAAAATAGAAAATTTTTCCCCAAATAAAAATTACTTTTGAAATGTTGAAACCAAACAAAAAAATTTGGGGTTCCAATTTTTAACCTTTTTTATTTTTTTTTCCCCAAGGGCCAGAAAAACCCAACTTTTTTTTTCCCATCCTTTTTTGCAAAAATGAAAAACCGGGGTTTTTCCCTTAAAAATAAACTAAATTTCCCCCCCTTTTTTCCCCTTTTTTCCCTGAAACCCAACGAAAAACCAAAACCCAAAAAAAACGGGGGGAAAAAACCAAAAAAAATAATAACCCCCAAAAAAACCCAAACTTTTTTTTCCTATCTGAAAAAACGAAAAATTCCCCCCCCCTTTTTTCCCCCCCCTTTTCAGAAACCCAATTTTTAAATTTTTAAGAACCAAAAAGGGGGATTTAAAAAAAAAAAAAAAAGAATAGGTGGGGGACCACGTGGGGAAAAAAAAACCCAGAAAAAGGGGGAAAAAAAGGGGGAACCCAAAAGTCGTTCCCCCAAATTTAACTTTTTCACAAAAATTTAAACCCCGTAAAAAAAAGGAACAGGTGGGGGGGGAAGATTTTTTATAAAAAATTTTTTTTTTTTTTTAATTTTAAATTTTCCCGCCCAAAAATTTATGGGGGGCCGGTTTTTAATTTTTAATTTACGCCGAAAAACATAAAAAATTTTAAAGGGGGGGAAAAAAAATATTCCCCCCTTGGGGGAAATCTTTTTCCCTTTCCCCCCCCAAATTTAAAAGGGAAAATTTGGGGAAATATAACCCCAATACCCCCCCCTTTTAAATTTAATTTTAAAAGGTTTTGTTGCCCCGCCCCAGGGGAAAAAAAAAAGAAAACCAACAATATAATAAATATTAAATTTAAAATTTTAAAAAATAAATTAATTTTTTTAAATAAAATAAATAAAAAAAAATTGAAATATACCACGGGAAAAAAGGAAACGAAACCAACCCCCTAAACGAAACCCCCAAAATCCCAAAAACCCCAAAAACCCCTCAAACCCTTTAAAAACCAACACCCTGAAAAAACCCTTTTTCCTTTGGGGGGTGTCCCAATTATTTTTTCCCCCACCCCCACCCCCCCCTTCTCCCCCTCCCCCCAAAACCCCCTTTCCCCCCCCCCCCTCCTCCCTCCCCCCTTTTCCCCCCCCTAAATTTTTTTCCTTTTTTCCTCCCCCCCTACCTCCCCCCCTTTTTTCCCACTCCCCCCCCCCCCCCCCCCCCGCCCCCCCCCCAAAAAAAATTTCCCTTCCCCAAAACCTTTCTTTTTTTTTTTTCCCCCGATTCGGGCCTTTTTTTTTTTTATTTTTCCGCCCCCGGCCCGCCCCCCTTCCCCTGAAAAAAATTAAAAAAAACGAAAATTAAAATTTTTGGTTTTTCTTTTTTTTTTGGGTTTTTTTTTGGGTTTTATAAAATTTACCCCGCAAGGGGGTTGGGGGCGGGGGAAAGGGAAAAAATTTAACAGCTAAAAACGTAAAGAAAATTTCCCTTTAGGGAAAAAAAGGCCCTAAAACCTTTTGGGGTCCCAATACAAAAATCCCATTAATACATATACATAACCCCCCAAAAATTTAAAAACCCCCCAATAAAAATCCCAATATAAATAAAAATATTTTTATTTTATTAAAAAGGGTTTAAAAATTTGTAGGGAAGGAAAATTTTTTGAAATATATTTTTAATTCGTATGTTTTAATTTTTTTAATATGTTTTTCCCTTTAAAGGGGTAAATTTTTAAAAAAAATTTAAGGGGGCCCGGTAGGGAAAATTTTGGGTTTTTTTAAAATTTTTTAAATTCCTTAAGGGAAAAATTAAAAATTATTTTAATGCTTTAATTTTAAAAATATTTTACTTGAAAAATGGGGTATGTAAAATTTTATATATTTTTTAATGCAAAAAGGTTTAATTGGGTTAATAGGGGGTTTGGTTTTGGGGGGGGGGGGTGGGGGGTTGTGTGGTGGGGTTGTGGGTTTTTGGGGGTGGGTTGGGTGTGGGGTTTTGTGTTTGTTTGTGGGGGGGGTTGGGTGGGTGGGGGTGGTGGGGGTTTTTTTTTGGGTTTGGGGGTTGGGTTTGGGTTTTTAATCCCCCCTTTTTGTTTTTTTTTTCAGAAAAAAACCCGGGGGTTTTTTAAAAATTAAGGAAAATTCTTGGGGTTTTTTCATTTTTTTTTTTTTTTTTTTTTTTTTTTTTTTTATTTTTTATTAAAAACCGGGAAAATTAAAAGGGAAAAAAAACTTTTTTCAGAAAGTTTCCCGCCCGTTGAGTCCCCCTTTTCCTCCCCCCCTCCCCCTCCCCCCCCTCCCCCCCCCCCCTTTCCCCTCCCCCTCCCCTCCCCCTCCCCCCCCTCTTCCCCCTTTTCCTCTTTTCCCCTCCCCTTCTCCCCTTCTCCCCAAAAAAAAATTTTTCTCCTCCCCCTCTCTCCCCCACTCTCCCCTTTTCCTCTCCCCCCCCCTGAACCTTATAATATAAATAAAGACAGAAGAGGGAAAGAAGGGAGAAAAGAAAAAGAAAAGAAGGAAAAAGAAAGGAGGAAAAAAGAGAAAGGGAAAAAAAAAAAAATAAAAAAGAGAAAAGAAAAAGAAAAAAAAAAAGAAAAAAAGGGGGAAAGGGGGGAAAAAAAAAGGGGACCCCCTTCAGAAAAGGGGTGTTTTTGGCCCCAAAAAAAACACGTGCGCCCCCCTGAAACCCCCCCCCAAAATAAAAATCCCGCCCCCCCGGCCTCAACCCCCCTTTCCAAAAAAGGGTTTTTTTTTTCCAACAAACCCCCCTTTTTTTTCCCCCTTTTCCCTCCCCCCCCCGCCCCCAACTTTTCCCATCCCCCCTCCCTTTTTTTGGGTTGGGTTTAATGGGGGCCCCGATAAAATAAACGGGGAAAAGGGGTTGAAAAAATTATGGGGGGGGAATGTACCCTGAAAATAAAGGTTGGGGGTTTAAAAAAATTGATTCAAAAAAATTCTTTTCCCCCTTCCCCCCTCCCCCCCCCCTTTTCCCCCTTTCCCCCCGCCCCAAATCCCCCTAAAGGGTGGGGGGTTGAAGGGGTTGGGAAATTGGGGGGGGAATGGGGGAAAAAATTTGGGATTTTGTTGGGGGGGGTTTTTTCCCCCCCCCCCCTTTTTTCCCCCCCTTTCCCCCCCTTTCCCCCCCCCTTTTTCCCCCCCCCCTTTTTTCCATGGGGGTAAAAAATTTTGGGGAAATGAAAAAGGCCCGAAAAAAAAAGGTTTTTTTAAATTGGGAGGGAAAAATGACGCCCCCCCCCCCCCGTGAAAAAAAAAAATAATAAAACCAAATTAAACAAAAAAACAAATTGGGCCCAAATTGAAAAAAATGCCCCCCTTTCCCCATTTGGGCCCGTTTTTTGAAAAATGAAAGGGCCAAGTGGGAAAAAAAAAACCCCAAAAAGAAAAAAAAAAAAAGTGGGAAAAATTGGAGAAAAAAGGGGTAAAAAAGAAATTTTGGAAAAAAATCCCCTTTTAAAAAAAAAAACCACCCCGCCCAAAAAACCCAAAAAAATTTAAAAAGGGAAATTTTTAAAAGTTTTTTTAAAAAAAAGCCCAAGAATCGGTAAAAAAAAGAAAAAAAAAGGGAAATAACACCCCTTTTTTTTTTTTTAAGTGGGGGGGAAATTTTTTTTTTCCAAGCCCAATTTTTTTCCCAATTAAAAAAAAAAAAATTAACCCCCCAAAAAAAAGCCAAAGGGTTTTTTTTTTTTTTAAAATAAAAATTCCCCCCCAAAAGGTTTTATTACTTTTTTTTTCCCCCCAAACCAAAAAGGGTCCCCTTTTTGGAAAAAAAAAAACCATTTTTACCCCTTTTGCCTGGAAAAAAGCCCACAGCAAAAAAAGTTTTTCCTAAACCAACATATCCTTTTTTTTTTTTTTCCCCCCTGAAAAAAAAAAAAAAAAAATAAAAAAAAAAAAAAAAAAAGGGGGTGAAAAAAAAAATTTAAAAAATAAAAAGGGAAACGGGGGGGCAAAAAATGAAAAAAAAAAATTGAAAAAAAAAAACTAATACAAAAAAAAAAATTAAGGGCAAAAAAAAGGGAAAAACCCAAAATTTTAAAAAAAAATTGGGGATAGATAATAAGAAAAAAAACCAAAAAAGTCCTTAAAAAAAAAATTCAACCCCGGAGGGCCCCCCAAAAAGTAACCGAAATTTTTTTTTTTTTTTTACACAAAATTTAAAATTTATTTCCCCCGCAAATAACCCAAATTTTAACCGGGGGAAAGGGGTTTACAAAAAAAGGAAAAAAAACCCCAAAAAAAGGGGTAAAAAAAATAATAGAAAAAAAAAAAAACAATTAAAAACCCAAAAAAAAGGGAAAAACCCTTTCGAGGAAAAGGTTAAAAACCCCAACGATTAAAATTACGAAAATAAAAAAATACCAAAAACTGCTTCCCATCACCTCGTGTCTTGGGGTGAGCGCCCCCCCCGTGGTGATCATAACCCGGGAAAAGGCCTGTGTTCGTTTTTTTTTAAGGAAAAGGGTTTTCCCCTTAATAAATACGGGAATGGGGTTTTTTTCCTTAAGTCCCCCCCAAGTTTTCCTCTTTTTTGGGATCTGTCTCTGTTCCTACTTCTTTTTTTGCATTTTGGCTTTTCCTTGGCCCTGCCCCCCCCTTTTTTTAGTTTTTTTGCCCCCCCCTTTTTTTTTTTTTTTATTTTTTTTTAAGTTTTTTTTTTTTTTTTTTTTTTTTTTTTTTTTTTTTTTTTTTTTTTCCTGTTTTTTTTTCCCCGCCCTTTTTTTTTTCACAGCTGTCCCCCTTCTTTTTTTGCTTTCCCCCTTGCCCCCCCTTTTGTTTTAAGATTAACCGTTTTTCCCCTAAAATAAAATTTTATCGAAGTCAAAAAAAGGTTTTTTTTTTTTTTTTTCCCCCTTCCTTTTTCCCTTTTTCTCCCCCTCCTTTCCCCCTTTTTTCTTTTTTTTCCCCCCTCTGTGTTTTTCCTTCCCCCTTCCCCCTTTCCCCTTCCGTCCCCTGGGTGGGAGGAACCCGCTCCTTTCTTTTCCCTCTCTCTCTCTCTTTTCCCCTCCCCCGCCCCTCCCCTCCCCCCTCCCTTTTTCCCCCCCTCTCTCTCCCTCCCCTTCCTCTCTTCCCTCTCTCTCCCCCTCTTTCCCCCTCTCTCTCCCCCTCTTTCCCTTTTTATTCTTTTTTAAAATCTATCATGTTTTTTAATTATCTTTTTCCCAAGACTTTTTCCCCCCTCTGGGTTTTTTTTTCCAGCTCCTTTTTTAGCCCCATTAAGAGTCCCCCCCCCCTCACCCTTTTTTTTTTTTAACTCAGTATAAAAAATTTCGAATTAAATTTTAAAAGATCTTTTTCTTTTTTTTTTCCAACTATCCCAAAATCAAAAACTTGGAAAGAAAAATTGCAAAATAAATAAAGAAAAAGAAAAAAAAATAGATTTTAAAAAAAAATAAAAAAAAATCAGGGAAATGCCCCCTTTTTTTTAATAGAAGAGAAAAAAAAAAAAAAAGATAAAGAAAAAAACTTTAAAAATCCCCTTTAGTGTTAGGGTAATGATGTTTTTGGCCCCCACTTTCCCACGGCGCGTTTTAAAACAGTACCCCTTCTCTCCTTCACATTAAACCCCCCCCTTTAGAAACAGCAAGTAAAAAAAGGGGCTTTTGCTGTTTTTTTTTTCCCGAGAAATAGATTTAAAATTTAAAAGGAAAGGAAAATTTTTTGTTTTTTGAGGTGGGGTAAAAATAATTTTTTTTTTTTTTTTTTTTTTTTTTTTTTTTTTTTGGGGTTTTT
>NW_023640573.1:0-10000 GCF_015228065.2 Penaeus monodon | reverse complement strand
ATATATAATACCTATATATATATATATTATATATATATATATAATAATATATATATATATATTTCTATATTTATTTACATCATTTAAAATATATATATGTGTGTGTGTATGTGTGTGCTTGTAATTTTATATATATACACCTCTCTCTATCTCTCTCTCTGTTTCTAATTCTTCCTTCTCTCTCTCTCTCTCTTTCTTTCTCTCCCTCTCTCTCTCCCTCTGCTCTCTTTTCGCTCTCTCTCTCTTTCTCTACCTCTCTCTCTCCTCTCTCTCTCTTTCTCGATTCATAAACTAACAAATCTACGAAAATCGAAAATTTGAATTCAAAATTTCATCCTCCGCAAAATTACTAAAAGCTAGACAGCGTGTCGCAATGACAACTTATAATGTTGATAAAATGCTGTTTTATTGTCAATTATTAATATTAATATTATTGTTGTCGTTATATTTTATCATTTATTTTTATAATTATTATTATCATTGTTATTATTACTATTATTATTATTATTATTATTATTAGTTGTATTACTTTCATTAATATTATTAATTACTTTCGCCTATTATTATAATTTTTATCATTTCTCACATTATTTTCATCATTATTGTATTATGTTATTATTATGATTACTATTATATCATTATCATTGTTATATCATTTAACTTTAATCGTTATTATCATTTGTGTTATTAGAATTATCATTATAATTATAACAATTACTAATATCATTATTATAATTATTATTATTCTTATTACTATTATTATTGTCATTGTTTTATTATATTATTATCATTATCCATATCATTGTTATTATATATCATTATGTTGTGTTATTACTTTCATTAATATTAATTATTACTTTCCCTATTATTATAATTTTTATCATTCTCATTATTGTTATCATATTATATTTGTTATTATTATTATTAACTATTATCATTATTATTGTTAATTATCCTTACTTATTATCGTTATATTATTTGTGTTATTAGAAATTATTCATTACAATTATAACAATTATAATATCATTATTCTAATTATCAATATCATTATCACTTTTTTGTTGTGTTGTTATCACTGTGTTATTATTATTACTATTATTATACTATCATTATCATTATCACTAGTATTATTATTCATTATGATTATGATATCATCATTATCATTAATATCATTATTAGCAAAATTGTTATGTAATCATTATTACATTAGCATTATGATATTATACTCATTTTTAAAACATATTTACCAATCGCAGCAAAACAAAAATGGGCGCCTTCCTCTGGCATTTCGTCGACTGTTTGACACAGACGTCGACTTCGTTGTTTGCTAAATTTCTTGGAATTAATCGGATGTTCGAAAAATCTATGACAGCGAGTAAGCTTAATTCTTCTGATGATAAAAGACATAATAGCGCAATCATTAACATGATGATGACATGCTCTTGGAAGTATAATATCAGGAATGCGATGCTGGAACGTTGACTTGCATTATGAATGACTGGGCCGCGCCTTACAATTCATTTCTCATGCACTTCATCTTCGTTTTCTTCTATGTCCAGTTAATACGTTAGTACGCGTCTATAACACCATATTATTTCAAAAACTATTGGATCTTTTTCCAAACACAAAATAACAAACACACACGCATACACCACATACACCATAACCACACCAACACACACACACCCAAACCATAGATATATATATATATCTATATAGTATATATATTATGTGTATATATAGTATATATATATATATATATATAGACAAATAAATATATAAATACTTATTTTTAAATACATAGAAAACACAGGCACCACAAGTCTATGTATGTATATAATTATTACCATATCATGATTGATATTATTATCATGTTAACATTATTTTACCAATCGCAGCAAAACAAAATGGGCGGCCTCTGCCTCTGGCATTCGTCGATTGTTGACACAGACCGGCCTCGACTTCGTTGTTTTGCTTTAAATTCTTGGAATTTCATCGGAGTTTCAGAATCTATGACCAGCCGAGTAAGCTATTCTTCTGGATGATAAAAGACAATAATAGCGCAATCATTCACCATGATGACAGCTCTTGGAAAGTATAATATCAGTGAATGAAATGCGATGCTGGAAACGTGACTTTGCATTTAATGACTGACTGGCCGCGTCTCTTTGGTTGCGTATATTACGTTATGATTATCTCTTCAATATTATCACCATCATCATCCTCATCCTCATCACCATCCTCCTCATTTTCCTTTCATCATTATCCGTATAATTATCAGCAACAGCACTAACACCTACATACCATCATGAACCATAAATTACTATCAGCCTCATCACCATCGTTCATCACCATCATAAACCACCTTCATTATCCACCATACTCACCATCGCATCATTCAACCACCATATCATCAGTAACAATAATATTTCCACTATACCGCAACTTCAGATCATAATCACCTTCCCCATTATCATCATCATCACCCATCTTGTCACTATCCCCATTATCAACCTCCTCATCACCCTCATATCATCACTAAACACTATTCATCTATCATATCACCATAATCATCATCATTGGCTACTTACACACCTCCATTCAGCACCATCATAATCATCACTCAACTCTATTCATCATCATCACCATAATCACTATCACTCTATTCATGGTTCATCATCACCATTAAATTATCATCATTGTCACAACACCAATCATCACACCATCATAATCATCACTATCATATTCATCATCATCATCATCATGATCAATCTTCATTGTGCCTACACACTAGCATATCACCATTCATAATCATCAAATATCACTATCATCATCATCACCATAATCATCATTTCACTCCATCACCATTGTCACCTTACACCACCATCTATTCACCATTGTCACTTACATAGCATCATCATTCCACATTACTATGAAAAGCATTTCGTCAAAAACAGGCTATAAATCTTGCCTCAAGATATGAAAATAATTGGCGAGGGATAATTTCGGCTCTGACATCGCAGTTGCTTCTCTGCGCCACGCTTGTCTGCGCCAGCCGGACGGTACCTGGGCGCCGCTCGCTCTGCAACTCGGGGGCAACGTTGCTGCTTGTCTGTTGCGATTTCTCTCTCTCTCTCTCTCTTCTCTTCTCTCTCTCTGTCTGTCTCTCTCTTTTTCCCTCCTTCCCTACCCTCCACCTTTTCCCTCTCCCTCTTTCTTACACTTTCTCTAACTCTCTCTCTCTCTCTATATTTAACTCCTTAACCTCTCTCTCTCTCTCTCTCTCTCTCTTCTAACCTCTCCTCTATGTTTCTCTCTCTCTACTCTCTGATGGTGATGACGATAATAATGAAGGATAATGATAATGATGATTAATGATAATGATGTTGATATAATGCTGATGATTGTGATAATTTTGATGATGATTTTAGGATAATAATGATGATAACTGATAATGAGATGAAGGAATAATAATGGAGGCAGCAACGTAATCAAATGAGGAAAGCAATGCAGCAAGAAAAAGCAAGTCACGCGTCATCTTATCTCGCTTCTAAAAACACCACTTCAGAGATCCATCTGTTCATTCCTCAGGGGACGTCGACATGAGTTTATTCTATCTTCCGGAAGCTCGTTTTGGAGGCCTATAAATCCGATCAATAATCTGGCGATGTCTTGTCATCCGGTGAATAATAATAACATAAAAGAAAAAATAAAGTCGACGGTGTGGAAAGCAAGTTGACGAAAACATCCCCGGGAGAGCAAGCCATTTGTTTTGGGTAATTTCGCATAGATTATTATTGTTTACTCCCGCGGTATTATCATTATCATCATACTAATATCATGATCAGTATTGTGTATAGTCAAAAAGTTTTATTATCAACATTATCATTTTTCTACATTCTCAGTAAGTGATGCTTAATATGCAATAAACTAATATCCAATTAATTAATTCTAGTTATGCTAATATTGTCATTAATATTGTGATTATCGCTTATCATCTTAATCGTCATTATGGACTTTCCTCATCACCTTACCTTCCTTACCATTACTTTTTTTTTTCATCATCTGTGTCATCTTCATACCATCATCATCGTCATTGCATTTCCTTGTCAGAATCATCTTATTTCGCTTTTACCCCGCAATTCTTTCATTATTTATCAATCATTTATCTATCTATCATTTTCTTTTCTCTTTTGCCTCTGTTACCCCTCCCGTCCCCTCCCTTTCTCTCCACTCTTAACTCGGTCTCTCACTCTTTCTATCTCTCCACATCCTTTCAATTTCATTCTCTCTCTGGCTCTCAATCCTCTCTCACTCTTTTCACTCTGTCTCCCACTCTTTCTATCTATCATTCTCTCTCTCTCCTCATCCTCTCCCCTCTTCTCTTTCTCTCTCCACTCGTACTCCACTCTTCTACCACTCGCACTCTGTGTCACTATTACTCTGTATCTCCTCTCTCTCTATCTCTCTCAGCACTATCCTTCTCTCTCCTTTCCCTCTATCCTTTCTCTCTCTCTACTTTCTCTCTTCTCTCTCTCTCATGCTCCTCTTTCTCTCTCTCTCCCTCTCTCCTACTCTCTCTCTCTTTCTCTTCTTCTCTCTCTCTCCTCTCTCTCATCTCATTATACCACTCCTTCCTCTTTCTTTTCCCTCTCTCTCTCTCTCTCACTCACTCACTCTAAATACTCTCACTCTCTATCATACTATCTCTCTCTTCTCTCTCTCTCCTCTCTCTCACTCACTCACTCTACTACTCTCCACCCTATCCTCTCATCTGTATCTCCTCTCACTCTCTCTATCTATCTATCTTTATCTCTCTTTTTCTCTCTTTATTTCTCCTTTCCTCTCTCTCTTTCTCAATCTCTCTCTCTCTCATTCTCTCCCAATATATATGTATGTCGTAATATATGTATAGATAATATATATTATATATATATATATATATACAACGCGTCTCGCCAACCGCTACTGCACGCCCGGGCAAGTAAACGCGCACGCGGCGGCTACGGTTTTGCGGCGGCGGCGGAGGCGGCGGACCCGGCGATGGTTTTGCCTCGGTCGTGGGGTTTCTTTTTTTGTGGCAGTAGGACGGTGGAAAGTAAAAACAAGCAAAGGAAGCGTTGGCCTACTTTGCAGTGAACATTCAGTGAGGTTTTAAGAATATACTACAAACGTATATCTGTCATTATATGACTGAATTCTCAAATTTTCCTTTTGTTACAATGCAGGTTATTCATAAATTATACCAATATACCTTGCTTGCACACAATTTACGTATTATATTAAGATAATATATAATATTTTTATATACAAAAAAGAAACGAGCCTGTCTGAAAATTACATTTACCCCTAAACTCGTTTGTTAACCATACAACAGATAAAACAACCTATGTCATCAAATGCCCTCCTCGTCGGTCATATATTTAGAGTATGATAATAGTCCCTAGTAACAATAGCACAGCCATAGTTCCGTGCCAAAAAAAAAAAAGTACAATTCGAGTTTTCATTGATACTTTCATTGATACGTTCTCTCTCCCGCTGCAAACACTGTCGCACCTCCGACGCAAAAACCATGCGTCTCCGCTGCAAAACCACTGACGCCTCTGTCGCAAAAACACCGCCGGGTCCGCCGCCTCCGCCGCGTGCGCGTTTACTTGCCGGGCGTGCAGTAGCGTTTTGGCGAAGGATGGCGTGGCGGCAAGTAGGCGGAGGTTACAATTTCCCTGTCTAAACTGCGGTCAGTTTACATTATATATTCGTACTCTGATAGTTAAACCACCGTAGGGGGGGGGGCGTAGCGATGGACATAGGTAGTTTAGCTGTTGTAAGATTACCAATACAAGATTTAGTTAAATAATAATGTCTCAGGCAAATAAGTTGATACCTTTAGGCAATTTATCGATAAAAGGGTTATATCGTGTTTATCAAAAAACATCAATGTGAAAACTCCCTGCTTTAGGCTAATTTGTCTGTGGCTTGATACAATACACGAACAATTATAAAAACTTTATAAATGAGGAGCAAAACAAGTTTTCCGAAGGAACCTAATATTTTTTAACAAAATAAATTTATACTGTTATACTTTTAATAGCACAATATTTAGTTTGATTTTCATATAATATGTATTATTATTTATTTTATGTTTACATGTAAGAGATTTTATTTCCTGATAGGATCTTTAGATATTTCAGTAAATTTAAAAAAAACCATTTTTTTTTTAGCCCCACATGGCAATCGACGATAATGGTCTTTGGCATAGGCGCGGCAGATAAAAAAAATTTTTAATAATCAATGAACATATTTCTGAGACAAAGCATGTTAACAACAGTTTTAGGTATTTTATTTAATTTCCCCTTATATGCAAGGTAATATGGTTTAATTTATACAAAAATAGTATTATAAAAATATATTGATACTTAAGGTAAGCATATTTGTCATTTGAGAATCCATTGATTAAAAAATATAAGCAGGTAATGACTCAGAGTGCGGTCGTTAGTATTTATAAGCTTCTATTCAGAAATCTGAATGCTCCTCCGAGCCAGCGTAAATATAAACAATTTCGAGGAGGGGGAGTAAATTGCTGAAAAGCTAGTCCACCTTCTGTGTTGATTTCGTCTTTTTCTGATATCATCATAAAACGAAGGGATGTATGTTATGCGACCTCTTAGAAGGATACGCTTCGTCTGTATATAGTTAACATATGGGCCTTAAGGGCAAAAACTAAATATATTTCCTAAGTTGCATGTAATTGTAAAAACATCGCGAAATGAGGCAGGACATTTAGGAAAAAATACGTGCATTGTCCCTTGAGGTTAATTAGCAAAAATATAACTGAGGTCAACACGTGGGAAAGGGGTGACGCTAGTTGATAGATAATCAGCGTGTTCAGGCGTAAATATGAAGGGGAAACCCAACCTTTGCCCTGGCACAGATACCCTGCGAAAAACCCTGATTTAATGCTCTCTAAATGGAATAAAAAACAGCGTCTTTCAATTCATTATGTAATTAACCTGTTAGTTTTATAAGTATGAAACGTGCAAACAAAATGAAATATTGGTTATGCATTTACATTTTAATACAGAAAATTTAAGGCCTTTTATTGTGTTATCGTCTCTTATGGGACATGTGTTTGTGTAAGCTTGACGATCAATAATAAAAGTACAAAAAGAATTCATGATCCTTTTCAAATGAAACTATATTTTTATTATGAAGATGTCTCTTTGGGATGTCAAGAACGACAGTATAACATATTGAAAAGATGGATGAGGAGGTCACAAGCTTATAAGTCGTTAGGGTCCTCTCCCTTCGAGGGTATTTGTTATGGATTAATGACAGTTTCATTCATTAGAGAGGTGGTCACTCGTCGGTAACATGGTCAATTATGATCTAGGACAAAGTTCAAAACACGTGAATATTGCGGGGGGAGGGGAGGGCGGGGATGATGAGGAGGTGGGGTCATTCAGATTAGTGACACCTGCATTCGGGCTAGCATATTGATCGTTGCATGCTCATTAACTATAGGTGTGATCACTCACCTGTAAACACTTCAGTGAAGGGCTCTGTATTATCCTTATTGCAGGACTTGTGACTGTTTTGTTTGCTTCTTTTTCTACTGTTATGCCCTGGTGTAGATACCTTGACAACCCTATTAATGGCCTCTCTAAATAGACTAAAACCAGCGTTCATTTCAATCTATTAGGTAATTAACCTTTTAGTTTTATAAGTCTGAAAGGTGCAAAGTATGAAATTGGTTATCGCATTTACATTTACACAGAAACTTTAGCCTGTTATTGTGTTATGCCTCTTAGACGTGTGTTTGTGTAAGCTTGAGAGTCTATAATTAAAAGCTTATTGAGTGCACAAGGCTATGGGGGAGGGGGGAGTTGGGAGTGATGATGGAGGTGGGGTCATCAGCGACAACTGACACGGGCGATCATATTGATCGTGTCACGCTCATTAGCTATAGTGTGATCACTCACCTGTAAACACTTCAGTGCAGAGCGTATTATCTCCTTAAGCAGTACTTTGTGACTGGTGATTTGTTTTGTTTGCTTCTTTTTATTACTAATGGTTTTGTAATGGAGGTATGAGGAATGTGTGGGACAGGGGCAGTAGAAGGAAGGAAGGATCCACCTGTTCTCGGGGCAACACCTTAATTTGGTCATTACCTGCCCTGAGTCCTATCCGTCCTGGTGGTTGGGTCTTGCCTTGCGCGGTTATTTGTTATTGGTTATGAGGGGTGATTCCCTCGCCTGATAAACACGGTCATTGTCGAGTCAGTTACAAGGTCAAACAATAGGTTATACATATGGGTCTTAAAAGAAAAATAAATATATTTCCTAAGTTGCATTGTAGATTGTAAAACATCGGAAATGCGGCAGGAACATTTTAGGAAAATATACCGCATTGTCCCTTGAGGTTAATTAGCAAAACATAACGGAGTCAACACGTAGGACAGGTGGTGACGCTAGTTGGTAAGAAATTAGTGTGTCAGGCATAAATATGAGTGGGGGAAACCCGTCTTTGACCTGTACGTTGAGATACCTTGAAAAACACTATTAGGGCCTCTCTAAATTAGAATCAGACCAGCGTCTTTTCAGTCTATTAGGTAATGAAACTGCGTAGTTTTTATAAGTATGAAAAGGTTGCAAAGTAGGAAATATTGTATCGCTTTTACATTTACACAGAAAATTTAAGCCTGTTATTGTGTTATCGCCTCTTAGGACGGGGTTTTTGTGTAAGCTTGAGTCATAATAAAAGCTTTTTGAGTGCCAAAGGCTAGGGGAGGGTGCAGCGACAATGACATGGGCTTAAATTTTGAGTGTCACGCTCATTAGCTATAGGGTGATCCCACCTGTAACACTTCAGTGCAGAGCTGTATTATCTCCTTAAAAAGGGTTTGGGGCCCGGGTCACGCCATACGCGGGGACGTTGCCGGACCCCCGATACGCGGGCAGCCTATTGGGCTGATAGTCGAATACCCGTCCGACGGGGGCCTATACACGTGCAATTTGTTCCTTGATATATGAATGTTTTGAGTATTTTTATGAAAATAAAAGTTAAATGCTTGAATATGATTTTACAAATTATGGTAATGTTATTCGATTACGTGGTTTTTTTGTCGTATTTGGCGGTTTGTGCTTTTTGATGTTTTTCGCATAAGCGGGCCCCTCCCCCCTATGGTGAGGTTACTGGACCCCTCCCGACGGGTACGTCTTTCTAGGTGTAATGAATACATACCTTCCCCAGGGCGCTACACAGTGCAATTTTTTCGTACAGTGACGGGGGGGACGGTATTTCAGTAAGTATTGAAAATGGGAGAAGTAAGTTTTGTGGCAGCATGTGAAAAAGGGGTGTGGTAAAGTGTGTGGGGCTGTCGGTGACGGGGAGAGGACGGATTGGAAGATTTTAAAAGGGGGGAAAATTGTGTTGGGAGCAGTGAAAGGGTGTGAGTGTGTGGTAAATTGTAAAGGGGGCCATACGTGACGGGTTTTAGGGGGCATTGCAGTAAAATTTTGAAAAAGGAAGAAGTAATTGTTTCGTATTTTGAAAGGTGTGGTGTGGTGTGGGTAAAAAGGGCTCGTACGGGACGGGGAGAGGGGGTCTTTCAGTAAGTATTGAAAAAAAAAAGAAGTAAGTTGTTGGCCGTATTTGAAAGGGGATAAATGTTGAGCGTGTGTAAAAATGTGTAAAGGGATGCGGTGCGGGGGAGGGGGCGGTCATTGCAGTAAGTATTTGAAAAAAAGGGGAAAAAGAAGTTTTGGGAGTATGTGAAAAGGGGAAAAAGGAGGTGGGAAAAAGGGTTAAAAGGGACTCCTGCGGTGGGGCGGGGAGGGACGGTCACGAGGAATCCCCGGTTTTTGAAAGTTATATAATTTCTTTTTTTTTTCTCTCTGAAACCTAAAAAGTCACTCCCCAAATTTTCACCATGACGCACGTCCTTACTGACTTTTTGTCTGTGTGGAATGAGAGCGAAAAAGAGAGAGACGAGCATTGGGGG
>NW_023640572.1:10000-11198 GCF_015228065.2 Penaeus monodon | reverse complement strand
AAAAAAAAAGGGGGGAAAAAAACCGGAACCAAAAAAAGGGGGGGATTTTTTTTTTTCCCCTTTTGGATAAAATACAAATTTTATCAAAAAAAAAAAAGGGAAAAAATAATAAAAAAAAAAAATAAATTTTTAAAACAAATGTTTTTTTTTAAGGCAAATGGATACAAAAAGAGAGAATAAGAATATGCTTGAACACAACACAGAAAACTAACAAAAACAACAGAACAATTTGAAATAGATGACATTACAGTAGACGTACTAATTACTCTAAAAAACGGCGTCGAGTGCGTGTGTCGTGGAAAATTATACTAATATTGTTATCTTTATTACCGAACAAATGGATTCATTCCTTATACATGTAATTGTGATACTGAAGTAGAACATTTCTAGTTTGAAAACACCAGACTCACATGAATGTGCCATTGTTTTTTTTATATTTACTACCTGAGTGCATATGCAGCCAATACAAACAATTTGCGCCATCGGGACAGTGTAAAAGTCGATATTTGCACTTATTCAGATCCTCCTTGCTACTACATTTTTTTTTTATTTACCTTTTTGACCGAACTTATTTCGCTGATTTCCACTGAATGAATACAGTACGGATAAATAATGAACAGGAAAGATAATTTGAAAATAATAATAATATAAATTTAAAATCTAGAACACGGTTTGTTTTTTAAGGAAAAGTGATAGCTGAAAGAGAGAGTGAGAGAGAAATATATCATACATTTTGTACACACACACACACACACCACCACACCCCACACACCAACACCAAAAAGAACCCCCACAACAACACAACACAACACACACTACAAATTCATATATGCCTATGCATTAACCATAGACACCGAACACATAACTCTTTTATTTACGCACCGACGCATATATTCTATTTTCTCCAATTAAAGTTTATATATGTATTACCACACCCCCCCAAAAACACACAAAACACCATATATATTATATATAATATATATAATATCCAATATAGTATTATATATATAATTCCTATATAGGTAAAAGATATATAGTAATCTAATATAGCATTAACACCGCAATATATATCAATAAATTTATTTTAAACATTACCCACACATAATAATTATATATATATTATATATATATATATATATATATATATATATAATATATATATATATATATACATATGTATGTATATGTGTGCATATAT
>NW_023640571.1:0-11198 GCF_015228065.2 Penaeus monodon | reverse complement strand
AAATATAAATTTAAAAAAAAGTGGAATAAAGGAATTTGATAGCATTTGATATTATTAATACCATTATTATTATCATTATTATTACATTATAATTTATATTATTATTATTATTATTTTTTTATTATTATTATTATTATTATTACTTTAATATTAGTATTATTGCCAAAAAAATATTATAACTGTAATAATAACAATAATAATAATAAGTATAATTATGATAATACTAATTGTTATAATATTGTTATTAATATTATTATTGTTATTATGATTTTTACTGGTTGTATAATTGTAAAAATAATTATTATAACAGTAATAATTACAGTAATAACGATATTAATTTAAAAAATGATATAAATAATTATTATAAAAACGTTCTTATTGTTATTATTATTGTATTATTATTATTATTAAGGTAATAATGATAATAATTACCAGAATTCTATTAATCATGACAATAATGATGATAAAAGTGAGAATAAAGAGAATTTGGATAACATTTGATGATTTTAATATTATTACTATTATCATTATTAGTATCATTATTATCATTATTATTGTTATTATTATTATTATTATTATTATTATCATTATTATTATTATTATTATTGTTATTATTATTACTTTAATTATTAGTATTATTGCCAAAAAATATATTATAACTGTCATAATAAGAATAATAATAAGTCGTTATGGGTTTTCCAAATAGGCGTCGAACAGTCAATACGAAGAGGTACGGCCGTGAATAATTTCATGTTTATTCGCAAAAGTTTCAGAGATCACTCTTATCTCTACCATCAGTGATTCAATAGTAAACCAAAAAATACTATGCATTAGACAACAAAAACTAAATAAATTACAGAGTTCGTTAAATTAAAGAAGATATCAAATAACAACAAAAAGTGGAGCAAAAATGGGGAAAACAAAACGGGTTTATAGGTATATAGAAAAAAAGATATACAATGGAGAAAAAAACAATAAAAACGAAAAACATTGGAAAAAAGCTATGAAAAACTAACCAACATGGGTGATAGGCAGGGGAATGGACAACGCTAACTAGTGAACAAGGTGGTAGCGGTAGCGTTATTGTTAAGCTCCGGTTTCATCTTTCGGATCAACAAAGATTCCGAGATCATGGGGTCTAGACGGGGAGGAATGAGAGGATAGAATTTTAAAGTCTGTATTGGAGAAAAGGGGTGAGTGTTGGTGGGGAGTGCTCTCTTATGGCCGAGAAAGATGGTCTGCTCAGCGGTAGTCCCGTACGAAAAGACTTTTCCTTTGTGTTCCATTATGCGGGGACATAACCCTCGTTGAGGTTGACCGATGTACCTGACAGGTAAATAGATATACTACATTGGAACACAAGTTAAGTGGCATTTCGTAGGCTTGTTTAAAAAATTTGCAATAATGTTAGAATATTTAAAAAAGTGAATTTATTTGCCGTAATTGTTTGTATGAGCGTTTTTAATGCATAATGTGTGCAATATGTGCGATATATGCATGTATAATATTATGTATAATAGGTATGTATACATGTATGTATAATGGGATGTATATATGATTAAAATATAAAATATATATATATATAATTATTATATATATATATATTATATATTATATGGGATATAGGTATGGTAATGGTATGTATAATGGATGTATGATACATGATTAATATATATCTATATGTTTTATATGTATAGTATAATATATATAGTATATATGAGGTAAGGGGTATGGATAGAGGTATGTATATATGTATAATTATATAGTAATATGTATGTATATGTGTATGTATATATGTAGGGATATAGTATGTATATAGTATGTATTGTAATGATATATGATGGATATATGTATGTATATATGTATAATAATACAAATGTATATATGTATATATATATAGATTTAGATGAATATGTAGATATATAGTATATATAAAAAGAATTTAAGAACTTAAATGTGTAATATTAAGTATATATATAACATATAATATATATATAAGCTATAATATATAAGTTTTTATAAATTCATTTTTATATATAATTATATATAAATTATCTATATATCATATATATATTATATATATATATATATATATAAAAATATAATATATATATATATAATATATATATAGAACACACACACAACACACAACCAACACACACAATAAATATTAATATTAAAAATTTTTAAAATATAATATATATATATAATATACATAAATATATAATAAAATAATATATAAAAATTTTTTATAATATTAATATAAAACATATATAACACTATAAACATAAATTTTAAAGATATTTAATATATTTTTAATATATATATATAGAAGAAGATAGATAGAAAGAGATAAATAATAAACAATTATACATAATAAAAAAGTAAATATTACATTAAAAAATATAAATATAAAAACATAAATAATATAAATAAAAATTAATAAATATATATATATGATATATATGTATATAATGTATATATTAAAGTATATAAATGTATAGTGTGATATAATGTATTAGTATACATATATACCAACCCAAACCTAATCCAAAAAACCCCAAAACCTAACCCAAGCCTATCTTAAACCAACCCAAACCTAACCCAAAAACCAAACCATCCCTAACCCAAGCGTTCCAAAACCTAATAAATCCAAACCCCAAACCAACCTAAACCAAACCCAAAACTAACCCAAAAACCAAACCCCAAACCTAACCCAACCCACCCTAAACCTAACACAAAGAAACACAAACGTAACAAAAACTAACCAAACCAAACCAACCCAAACCAACCCCAAAACCCAAACCCCAACCCTACCTAAACCTAACCAAAAAAGGCAAACCAAAACCGAAACCAACCCAAGTCTACCCCTAAACCTAACAATAATAACACAAACCTAACCTAAGCCTACCCAAAAACCTAACCAAACCCAACCCATAAAACTATCCAAAAACCGAACCTAAACTGACACAAAACCTAACCTAAACCTATCCTAAACCTAACCTAAATCAAACCAAACCAATCCAAACCTCACCCAAACTCACCAAAATTATCCTAAAAAAAACCGAACCAAAATTAAACCCTATCCTAAACCAAACCCCAAAACCCTAACCCAAAAACCTTCCCTAAACCTAACCCAAACCTGCGTAAACCCTAAACCAAAAACTAACCCGAACCAAACCCCAAAGGGCCACCAAACCTAACCCAAACCCTAACCCAAACCGTCGTAAAACCAAAACCCAAACCTAACCGACCAAACCCCAAGCCATCCTAAACAAACCCAAAAACCTAACCCAACCTAACCCAACCCATTTAAACCTAACCTAAACCAAACCCCAAACCTAAACCAAACCTACCAAACCAAAAACCCAAAAAACCTAACCTAAACCTAACCCAAACCATACCTAAACCTAACCCAAAACCTAAACCCAAATAAAACCCAAACCAACCCAAACTAACCTAAACCATTCTAAACCTAACCAAACTAACCCCAACCTACCAAAAACGTAAGCCAAACCAACCCAAACCAAACCCCAAAACCATCCTAACCAAACCCTAAAACCAACCAAAACCAAACCCGGGGGCCTATCCTAACCAAAACCTAAACCTAACCCAAACCTAACCCAAGGCTACCCAAAACCAAACCAAAAACCCAAAACCTAATCCATCTAAACCAAAACCAAAAATACCTAACCAACCCCAAACCTAACCAAAACCTATCCTAAACAAACCCAAACCAACCCAAACCACCCAAAACCCTAACCCAAACCTACCAAAAAACCTACAAACCCAACCCCAAAACCCAAACCCCAAGCCTATCCTAAACCAAAACCTAAACCAACCTAACCAAAAACCAAAAACCTAACCAAGCCTACCCTAAACCAAAAAAAACCTACCCAAAAACCTAACCCAGACCAAAACCTACACCAAACCCAAAAACGTAGCCCAAAGGTAACCCAAACCAGACCCAAACCAAACCAAAACCTAACCTAAACCTACCCCAAAAACCAACCCAAACCCTAACCTAAACAAACCCAAACCTAAAAACCAAACCCCAAAACCTAAAAAAAAACGTAACCCAAACCTAACCCAAAACCTATATTATCTTAATTGTATCGTTTTTATGTAATTATTACGGAAAAATTTTTTTTTTGGCAAATACTACAGACAAATAATAATAAGAAAATAATAAAAATAATAAACTAATAACAAATTATAACCACTAGCATTATTATTATTATACTTATATTTAATATTTTGGTTATAGACAGTTAAAATAGATTTTTTGGCAATAAATAAAATTAAGAAAAATAGTTATAATAAATAAAATAATAATAAAATAATAATAATAAAAAATAAAATATTAAAATATTCAAATTTTATAAAAATTTCTCTTTTTTTTCCATTTTTATCACATTATTGTTATGATAATACAATTTGGAATTTTTACATTATTACCCTAATAATTCCCGAAATCCCCAAAGAAATCGAAAAAAACGCTTTTTTGGGTATACCCCCAAAAAAGGCTATATTTGCAGTTTTGGGCCCGTTTTTTCGATTTTGGGAAATTTTTTTAATTTTTTTTATTTTATATATGAACCCAATTTCCTGTTTTTAAAAACTAATCATTATCAGATTATCATCATTATTATCGTTACATCATCATTACATATTATCATTCAATCATCAATTGAAATTATATCATCTTTATTGCAATTGGTTATCATTATTGCAATTTTTGGAGTTATAGTATTATTTTGCAAAATTAATAACCACAACAATAATGATAGTAAAAAAATAATATAAAAATAATAACGATTTATAAAAATTTATTCATTATTTTTTAAATTTAGTATCGCTATTACTGAATTATTACTGTTATAAAAAATTTTTTTGAATTATACTAAAGACAAATAAAAATAATGTAATAATAAAAAAAATAATATAAAAAAATAAAAACCACTAGTTTTTATTATTTACTTAATTTTATTATTATTGTTATTTTACTTTATAAAAGTTTTTTGGCAAAAAAATTAATAATTAAAATAATAGTAATAAAAAAAATAATAATAAAAAAATAATAATAATAAAATAATAATAATAATAATAATAATAAAAAATAATAATAAAATAAAAATAAGAATTCAAATGTTAAAAAATTTCTTTATTCCTTTTTATCATATTTTTTATGAAATAATTCTGGTAATTTTATCATTATTACCCTAAAAATTTCCCGAAACCCCAAAGAATAAAAAAAAAAGGGCTTTTTGGAGTATACTCTCAAAAGGCTATATTTCGCAGTTTTGCCGTTTTTCGATTTTTGGGGAATGTTTTTCTATACCTTTTTTTATATTTAATGGACCAATTCCGTTTATCATCATCAGTATCATGATTATCTTTTCTTATTATGGGGTTTTCATCCATATCACATTTCATCTTTATCACATCTCTCATCATTTTTGCAATTTACATCATTATCGAAATTTGTTTCCTTATGATTGCAATTATTGGAGTTAAGTATATTTTTTTGCATAATACTAAAACCCAAAAACAATAAGATAGTAATAACAAAATAATAACAATAATAACATTTTTAATAATTATTTTATATATTATCTTAATAGTATCGAATTACTGTAATTATTATGTTATAAAAAATTTATTTTGCAATTTTACCCCAGTACAAATAATAATAATGAAATAATAACAATAATAATACTAAAACAATATTATAACCACTAGCATTATTTTTACATACTTAAATTACCTATTTTTATTATGACAGTTAAAATAGATTTTTGGCAAAATACAAATAATAAGTAATAAAAAAATAATAATAATAATAATGATAATAATAATAAAATTAATAATTTTCAAATGTTACAAAATTTCTCTTTATTCTCCTTTTTATCACATTTTGTTATGATTAATACAATTCTGGTAATTATTATCTTTATACCCTAAAAATTGCCGAAATCCCCAAAGAAACGAAAAATGTCATTTTGGAGAATACTTAAAAAGGTTTATTTCGAGATTTCCCACTTTTTCGACTTGGGAAAGTTTTTTTTATCCCTTTTTTTTATTATATATGGACCAATTCTGTTTTATCCATCTTTTATCATGATTATCATCAATTTCCACTCATCATTATCCATTTAAATTTCATCATCTTTATCATCATTATTCAAAAACTTTCAATTGCAATTTTTAAAATTTATAGCAATTTTTGGAGATATAGTATATTTTGTTGCAATAATATAATAACCAAACAATGATGATGAAATAACAATAATAAAAAACAAAAAACGTTTTAAAAATTTATTTTATACATTATTTAATTTAGATCTTTAACTGAAAATATTACGTTAAATGTTTATTTTTGAAAATTATACTCCCAGTACAAAAAATAAAAAGAAAAATAATAACAAAAAATACTAAAAACAAATTAAACCACTAGTTTTATTTTTTTTTTTATTATATTTTTATTATTTTTGTTATTATTCATTTATAATAGTTTTTTTGGGGCAATAATACTAATAATTAAGAAATAGTAATAATAATAATGATAATAATAATAATAATAATAATTATAAAATAATAATAAAATAATATTAATAATATTCAAATTTATCAAAATTCTTTTTTATTCTCATTTTATCATCATTTTTGTTTGATTAATACAATTTGGAAATTTTATCTTATTCCCCTAAAAATTTGCGATATCAAAAAAGAAATCAAAAAAAAACGAAATTTTTTGGAGCCTACTCTCAAAAGGCATATTTTGCTATTTTTAGCGCTTTCTCGATTTTTGGGAATATTTTCTTTATACCTTTTTTAATTATTAGGAAAAAATTCCGTTTATATCATCATTATCATGATTATCAAAATTTATTATCGTTATACCCCATCATATCACATTATCATCTTTTATCATCATAAATTTTGCAATATTATCATCATTATTGCAATTGTTATTTTTATTATTGCAATTTTGGGTTATAGTATATTTTTTTGCAATAATACTAAAAACCCAAAAAACAATAATGTAGTAATAACAAAATAAAAAAAATAAAAAGGGTTTTAAAATAATTTAATTTATACTTTATTTTAATTAGTATTTTATTACGTAATTTTTTCTTTAAAATAATTATTTTTGAAATTAAAAAACCAGTAAAAAAAAATTAATGATAATAAAACAAAATAATACAATAAAAAATTTTTAAAAAACACTAGCATTATTTTTATTTACTTATACTATTATTTTTATTGTTATATTAAGTTATAATAGTTTTTTTTGGAATTTAAAAAACTAAAAAAAAGAAATAGTGTAATAATAAAAATAATAAAAAAAATAATAATAAAATTTTTTTATTATTATTATTTATTTTAAATGTTATAAAAAATTCTCTTATTTCATTTTTTTTCCCATTATTGTTATGATTAAACAATTTGGTAATATTACTTATTACCCTAATAATGCCAAAATCACCAAAGAAATCGAAAAAACGTTATTTGGAGTATATCTAAAAAAGGTATATTTCGTTTGTTTTTCCCGTATTTCGACTTTTGGGAATGTTTTCTTATCCTTTTTTATTTTATATATGGACAAAATTTCCTGTTTTTATACATCAATCATGATTATATATTTTATCTTTATCTCATCTTTATCTTCATTATCTTTATCATCATAATATCATCATTTTTGCAATTTTATCATCTTTATCGCAATTGTTATCCTTTTTATTGCAATTATCGCATTTTTAGTAAAATTTTTTTGCAAAAATACTAAAACCACAACAATAATGATAGTAATAACAATAATAATAACAATAAAAACGTTTTATGATAATTTTTTAAATATAATCTTAATTAGATGTTATTACTGTAATTATTACGTTTAATAATTTTTTTGAATTATACTACCAGTAAAAAATAATAATAAGAAAATAATAACAATAAAATACAATAACAATATTAAAACCCATAGTTTATTTTTATAATTTTATATTATTATTTTATTTTTATTTTTAATTTAAATTAGTTTTTTTGGCAATAATAAAATAAAAAAATAATAGAATAATAAAAAAATAATAATAAAAAATATCTATAACTACTAAAAATAAAAATAAAATAATAAAAAATAATATTAATATTTTCAAATGTTATAAAATCTTTTTATTCTCACTTTATCATCTTTATTTTTATGAAATACAATTCTGGTAATTTTTATTATTAACCTAATAATTGCCGAAATCCCCAAAAAAAATCAAAAAAAAACGGCATTTTGGAATACTCTCAAAAGGCAAATTTTCGCAAAAATTTTGCCGTTTTTTCGACTTTTGGGAAGTTTTTCTTATCCCTTTTTTATATATTATGGACAAAATTTCCTTTTATTACATTATCAGTATATTTTTATTATCTTTATCATCGTTGTCATCATCATTATATCATTATCATCTTATATCATCATCTCTATATTATTGCAATTTTTATCTCTTTATGAAATTTGATCCTTATTATTGCAATTATCGGATATAGTAAAATTTTTAGCAATAATAAAATAACCACAACAATAATCAAGAAATAACAATAATAATAAAAATAATAACGATTTATAAAAATTTATTAAAATTTTATCTTAATAGTTCAATTACTTTTAAATTACTGTTATAATAATTATTTTGCAATTATATACCAGTAGAAAAAATAAAAATGTAAAATAACAATAAAATATAATAACAAATTAAACCACTGCATTTTTTTATTATATTTAAACTTATTATCCTTTTTTTTTATTATAAACATTAAATGATTTTTTGGCAATAATACTAATTTTAAATAATAGAAATAAAATAAAATAAAATAATAATAATAATATAATAATAAATAATAAATAATTTTTAAATGTTATAAAAATCTCTTTATTTCACTTTTACATTTTATTTTTATGATTAATACAATTCTGGTAATTTTCTTTATTACCTAAAATTCCCCGAAATCCCCAAAGAAATCAAAAAAAAAATTCTTTTTGGAGATATCTAAAAGGGCTATTTTTTCCAGTTTTTGCCGCTTTTTTTATTTTTGGGAATATTTTTCTTATACCTTTTTTAATTTTAGTATGGAACAATTCCCTTTTATTATCACCCAATTATCTGATTTAATCATTATTACCCTTTTATTTTCTCATTATCATCTTTATCATATTATCATATCATTATCATTATTTTACAATTTTAAATCATTTTGAATTGTTATAAATTATTGAAATTTTTGGAGTTGTAGTATAATTTTTGAAAAAATATAATAACCAAAACAAATAAGTAATAAAAATAATAATAAAATAAAAACGATTTTACAATAATTAAATTTATATCATTATTTTAATTAGATCTTTATTACTGTAATTATTACTGTTTAAAAAATTTTTTTTGAAATTATATACCAGAAAATAAAAAAAAGAAAAAATAACAATAATAATACTAAAAACAATTTTTAAAACCCAAGATTATTATTTTATACTTTAACTTATTTTTATTATTGTTTTAGACATTTAAAAATAGATTTTTTGGAAAATAATATAATAATTAAAGAAAAATATTAATAATAATAAAATAATAAAAAATAATAAAATTAATAATAAATAAAATTCAAATTTTATAAAAAATTCCCTTTATTTCATTTTTCCATCTTTTTGCTAGATTAATACATTGTAATTATTATAATTCCCCTAATTTATTGCCGAAATCCCCAAAGAAACGAAAAAAACGTATTTTGGGGAAAATTCTGAAAAGGTTTTATATTTCGAGATTTCCGCTTTTCGATTTTTGGGGAAATTTTTTTCTTATCCCTTTTTTAATTATATATGGAGACAATTCTTTTATTATCTCATATTATCAGATTAATCATATTATCGTTATCTTTACCATTTCATCATTATATTTTATCAACATTATCATCCATTATCATCATTTTTTCATTATTCGATTATTCATCATTATTGAAATTTGTTATTTTAATTGCAATATTGGGTTATGTGTATATTTTTGCAATAATACTAAAAACCAAAAACTAATGATAGAATAACGTAAAAATAACAATAATAACGATTTTATAATATTATTTTAAAAATTTCTTATTTAGATCGTTATTACTGAAATTATTACTGTTAAAAATAATTTTTTAAATTATACTCCCAGTAAAATAATAATAATGATGATAATAACAATAAAATACTAATAACAATAAAACAACTAGCATTATCATTTTTATAAAAAATTATTATATTTATTTTTTATTACTTTTAAAAATAGTTTTTTTGGAAATAAAAAATTAATAATTAAGATAATAGTAATAATAAAAAAATAATTAATATAATAATAATAATAATAATATTAAAAATGTTATAAAATTCTCTTTATTTCCTTTTATAACTTATGTTATGATCAATACAAATTTTTAATTATTATCTTTTATTACCCTAAAATGCCGAAATCACCAAAGATATCGAAAAAACTTTTCTTTTGGAGATACTCCAAAAGGCTATTTTTCGTAGTTTTCCCGCTTTTCGACTTTTAGGAATGTTTTTTTATACTTTTTTAATTTATATGGAATAATCCCTGTTTTTTATATCTCATTATCAGTTATAAATTTTTATTTCTTTATCATCATCATTATCATCGTTTATCATCATTATCTCTTTTTGCAATTATTATCCTTTATTGCAATATATCTTTTATCATTGCAATTTTTGGGTTTAGCATATTTTTTTGCAATTAATACTAAATAACCACAACGAAAATCAAGAATAAAAATAATAATAACAATAATAACGTTTTTTTGAAAAATTTTTTATATCTTTCTTAATTAGATCTTTATTACTGTAATTATACTTTTAATAATTTTTTTTTGAAATTTAAATACAAGTACAAATAAAATATTGATAAAAATAACAATAATAATACTAATAAAAAATTTATAACCACTGTTATTATTATTTTTTCATATTTATTATTATTGTTTTATAAGATAAAGATTTTTGGCATAATATAAAAATTGGGATAAAAATAATAATAATAATAATAAATATGTAAAAAAATAAAAAAATATTAGAAATATTCAAATTTTAGAAAAATTCTTTTTATCTCATTTTTTATATCTTTATTTTATGATAAAAATTCGGAATTATTATAATTCCCCTA
>NW_023640570.1:5000-11199 GCF_015228065.2 Penaeus monodon | reverse complement strand
GGCTTTGGATTTGGCTGCAGAGATCTTTAGTCCTGTCCTGCAACACTCCTCGGATACCAAGTCCAGACAACGCTGGGCTTTGTTTAGGCAGTGTGCTCCAGTGGAGATGATAGCAAGATCGTCTGCATAGAAGATGATCTTGCACCCCACTGGGAGGTTTATGTTGAGGATATTAAAAAGGGCTGGACTGAGAACCCCACCCTGTGGCGTTCCATTCTCTAGTGGCATGTGCTGTGATAGGTGACCTTGGAATTTGACTCTGGCTGTTCTATTCGTAAAGTAGTCACCTATCCAACCAAAGCTTACCTCTGATTCCTTTTGGATCAGGCTCTCCTGAATGGCAAGAGCATTTGCCAATTCGAAAGCCTTCTCCAGGTCAAGGAATACTGCCACAGATGCGCCCGTGTTTATTGTGCTCAAGAGCGTGGCTATGCTGTGCGCTGTGCTCATGCCCCTGGTGAACCCGTGGAGGTGTTCGTGTGGGGCTCCCATTTTCCATTGGAGCTGGTTCAGTACCATCCTCTCGGCAGTCTTGGCCAGACAGCTGAGGAGAGAGATGGGGCGGTACTTCCCCGGCTCCTTTGGTTTAGGGATGGGAACTATGGTAGCCCTCTTCCAGCTCTGGGTAGAAGTGGAAGTTTCCCAGGACTTGTTGATGAGTTGCAGGAATGCAAGCTCACCTACCAGTCCCAGGCGGGAGATGATGGGGTACGAGATCCCGTCATCGCCCGGGGCTGAGTTGCAACTGGCTTTGTGTGGCATCTCTTAGTTCCCTCAGAGAAAAGATAACGTCTGAGTTATCGGGTTCGGCTGCCCTTTCTCTGATGTGAGCAAGTCTGTCTGGTTGTAGGCGTTCTTGTCTTGCCCTCAGTTCGACTGGCAGGCTGTCGCTGCTCGTTCTCGCAGAGAACTCTTGCGCCAGTCTGTTGGCCTCTGCCTGGGGGTCGTGGTGCGTGCATCTCGGGGCTGAGCGGCTGGTGGCTCGCTTGACCCGTTGCCATAGCTCCGAGAGGGTGGTACGGTGATCGAAGACTCACACCATTCCAGCCACTTTTCCTGCCTCACTCTGCTGGCAGTTCCTTGGCATCCTCACAGCCTCCTTAGGGGCTAGGTTGTCGGGGGTTCTTTGCCTTCGGAAATGTTTTCGGCACATGTTTACCCTGTGGTTGACCTCCCTAATCTCGTCATTGAAGTACCAGGCGTCCTTGTGACTCCTGGACCCAGGCCGAGTTTTTGGGTATGGTCAGTGAGGCTGCCTCATCAATGGCATTTACAAGTCTGGCTTGTAGCACTTCCACATTTTCGCTCTGTGTGGTTCATTGCTTCTCAGACAGCGGGCCAAGGCGCTCTGGAACGCCTGCCAGTTGGCCTTGTCTGTTTTCCATCTTGGATTCGGTCGTGGTATTTCGGCTGGGCCACTATCCATGAGGGTTGTTATAGTGCCATAATGGTCACTAGTGACGGTCTCATCGACACGCCAGCCAATCCTCTCCACCAGAGTCGCAGTGGCCAGGGTGAGGTCTAGGACCCCTCCTCTCACATGTGTTGGCTCCTGGCTGTTGAGGAGAGCGATCTCGGGAATGTCTCGAGCACGTTTGCTATATGACGGCCAGCCGCATCCGGTGCCTTGCAGGGAGCCAGGATGGGTGGTGTGCATTGAAGTCTCCCCCTATGATCACTCGGTCGTGTGCTGCGGAAGCACATACCTGGCTGATGTCTAAGCTACTACAGTGTGGCCTGCTGTACACGTTGTACAATTTCAGGGGACCCCTGGCCGTGTGTGTGTGTGTTTATATAATTATATATATATATATATATATATATATAAATATATATATAATATATATATGAATATATGTGTGTGTGTGTGTTTCTGTGTGGTGTGTTCTGTGTGGTATGTGTGTGTGTGTGTATGTGCGTGTGTGTGTGTGTATGTGCGTGCGTGCGTATGTCCTTGCGTGCGTGCGCGTGTGTGTGTGTGTGTGTGTGTGTGTGTGTGGGTGTGTGTGTGTGTGTGTATGTGTGTGTAGGTGGGTGTGTGTGGTTGTGGGTGTGTGTGTGTGTGTGTGTGCATGTGTGTGTGTGTGTGTGTGTGTGTGTGTGTGTGTGTGTGTGTGTGTGTGTGTGTGTGTGTGTGTGTGTGTGTGTGGTGTGTGTGTGTGTGCGTGTATATATATAAAATATAATTGCACCTATTGCATGCGTGTGCGTGCGTATACGTGTGCGTGCGCATGCGTGTACGTGCGCATGCGTGTACGTGCGCATGCGTGAGTGTGTGTGTGCGCATGCGTGAGTGGCGCATGTGTGTGTGTGTGTGTGTGTGTGTGTGTGTGTGTGTGTGTGTGTGTGTGTGTGTGTGTGTGTGTGTGTGTGTGTGTGTGTGTGTTTGCAGATTATAGGGGCAACAAACCAGAAATAAGAAAGGCCATCGAGGGCCCGAAAATCTTAACATCACAAGTTAGAGGTGCATTACAAAAAATGAAGAGGAATAACGCTGCAGGACCCGATGAAGTCGTCACCGAGATGATTGTTGTAATGGAAGACTTTGGTATAGAGAGCTACCGAAGTTTTGAACGAGGTATATTACAGCGGACAAATCCCAGAAGATCTCAGCAAATCTATTTCATAGCCCTCCCCAAGAAAACTGGCGCAAATGAATGTGAATTACACAGAACGATTAGCCTAATGAGCCATGTGATAAAAATTTTACTCCGTATTCTGATGATGACAGCAAGAAGTAAGATAAAACCTGAGATAGGAAAAGAACAGTTTGGGTTCGTAAAAGATGCTGGCACAAAGAATGCGATCTTCGGACTGTGTGTGTGTGTGTGCGTGTATGTGTGTGTGTGTGTGTGTGTGTGTGTGTGTGTGTGTGTGGTTTTGCGCTGGTGTGTGTGTGTGTGTGTGTGTGTGTGTGTGTGTGCTTGCTTGCTTGCTTGAGATTTGCGAAGTTCTGGCTTCGCCCGGGCCTTTCACTTATGGCCCGGCCTGTGTCAGCTTTTTATGGCTGTCTCATTTGTTGGTCTGACACTCGGTGCTTACCGTGGCGGTGGGATGCCAGCAGGCGCTCCTGTAGCTGTGGTGTAAGCATCTCGCTATTCTTTTCCAGCACGACGGCTGTGTTCTGTGGGGTTTGTCTTAGGAATTCACGCAATTCTCCAAGTAGTGTATCAGTGTGGCGTTCGGCTCGCCGCAATGCATGCAACACCTCTCTTCACGTTCTATGGTTTGTATAATCTGCCATGCACAGTGGTAACCTAGGCGCATTCTGTGCAGAATGACTTCGGTACCTCTGTTGTTTATTTCAGAGAGTGCCAGTGGTTCATAGCCTGTGGCATCTGAGTATCAGCTGGCCGAGGGGGAATGTCTCGTTTCCTCTCTGTGAAGCTGCAGAGGAAGGAGTTGGCCGCCACCGTACACTTCCTCCTAAGTAATTTCGGCTCTGATGTATTATCATGGGATTTGGGGACATACCCCGGCCGATTTCGGCTAATCTGTCAGCAAGCTCATTGCCTCTGATCCCTATATGGCTGGGAACCCAGTTTATGATAATTCTTCTACCCTGAGCAAGCATCCTTTGTGCTATTGTGCCGATGGTTGTCAGGAGGTAGATGTTGTCAGTGGGTGAGCGCTGCTGAAGACAGTCGACGGCTCCTTTGGAGTCTGTGTGTATGACCACGTGTCCTTCCCTCACGGACGCGTGTCTCAGTGCTCCCATGATAGCAACTGCCTCTGCCTGTAGCGAGGAGGCGTTGTCTGTTACCCTCATGGATATTGTGGCATCCCTTGCTGCAAAGCCGGCGCCTGCAGTGTGGGTCAAGGGATCGACCGATCCGTCTGTGTAATATGTTCGGCTCCCGGAGGGTGATGGTTGCAATGACCCTCTGGGTTTCTGCTTTAGTTTAGGCGTACAATATTCACTCTTTTTGCTTGCCAGTCTCATGACCGAGAACTCTATCGAGGTTTGTGCCCACGGCGGAGCTCGACAAAGTCAGGGTGTGGGGAGTCCATGCCCTTGGCCAGTAGTGGTTCTTTGAGCTGATGGCGTATTAGCACCCTGGCTGTGTGAGACAGCCAGGAGTTGTTTGCAAACAGCTCGTTATCTTGTTCTAGGCGTCTGACTATTTTGTGTCTTAGGCTTGTGTTCCTGGGAGCCTGGATGACCTTTGATAAGAATTGGGCTGCGTTAGATCAATTCGTGAGGCCAAGGGGAGAAGGTTTGTCTCCACTAGGAGGTTGAGGACCTTCGCCCACCTTGGGCACCCAGAATGACCCTGGCGGCTTCGTTTTGGACTGTCTCCAATCGGTCTTTGTATTTTCTCTTGATGCCAATCAGAGCGAGGGAGGCATAGTCTACAATGGGCCTGACAGCATGTACATAGAATGATCTTAGTACTCTGTGTCAGGCCCCTATGCGTCTTCCACTCATTGCTCTCATGACAGACAGTCTTGCCTTTGTTCGGTCAAGCAGGTACTGGACCTCCTGGCGGAAGGAGAGGGTCCGGTCTATCCTTACCCCAAGGTACAGGTATTCCTGAACCCACTCCAAGTCCATTCCCTGGATTTTCAGACTTGTGCCTTGAACTCTCTGTCCAGAGCCATGGCTTTGGATTTGGCTGCAGAGATTTTAGTCCTGTCCTGCAACACTCCTCGGATACCAAGTCCAGACAACGCTGGCTTTGTTTAGGCAGTGTGCTCCAGTGGAGATGATAGCAAGATCGTCTGCATAGAAGATGATCTTGCACCCCACTGGGAGGTTATGTTGAGGATACAGGACATTAGTGTGTTAAAAAGGGCTGGACTGAGAACCCCACCCTGTGGCGTTCTCATTTTCTAGTGCATGTGCTGTGATAGGTGACCTTGGAATTTGACTCTGGCTGTTCTATTCGTAAAGTAGTCACTATCCAAGCCAAGAGCTTACCTCTGATTCCTTTTTGGATCAGGCTCTCCTGAATGGCAAGAGCATTTGCCAATTCGAAAGCCTTCTCCAGGTCAAGGACTACTGCCACAGATGCGCCCGTGTTTATTGTGCTCAAGAGCGTGGCTATGCTGTGCGCTGTGCTCATGCCCCTGGTGAACCCGTGGAGGTGTTCGTGTGGGGCTCCCATTTTCCATTGGAGCTGGTTCAGTACCATCCTCTCGGCAGTCTTGGCCAGACAGCTGAGGAGAGAGATGGGGCGGTACTTCCCCGGCTCCTTTGGTTTAGGGATGGGAACTATGGTAGCCCTCTTCCAGCTCTGGGGTAGAGTGGAAGTTTCCCAGGACTTGTTGATGAGTTGCAGGAATGCAAGCTCACCTACCAGTCCCAGGCGGGAGATGATGGGGTACGAGATCCCGTCATCGCCCAGGGCTGAGTTGCAACTGGCTTTGTGTGCATCTCTTAGTTCCCTCAGAGAAAAGATAACGTCTGAGTTATCGGGTTCGGCTGCCCTTTCTCTGATGTGAGCAAGTCTGTCTGGTTGTAGGCGTTCTTGTCTTGCCCTCAGTTCGGCTGGCAGACTGTCGCTGCTCGTTCTCGCAGAGAACTCTTGCGCCAGTCTGTTGGCCTCTGCCTGGAGGTCGTGGTGCGTGCATCTCGGGGCTGAGCGGCTGGTGGCTCGCTTGACCCGTTGCCATAGCTCTGAGAGGGTGGTACGGTGATCGAAAGACTCACACCATTCCAGCCACTTTTCCTGCCTCACTCTGCTGGCAGTTTCCTTGGCATCCCTCACAGCCTCCCTTAGGAGGGCTAGGTTGTCGGGGGTTCTTTGCCTTCGGAAATGTTTTCGGCACATGTTTACCCTGTGGTTGACCTCCCTAATCTCGTCATTGAAGTACCAGCGTCCTTGTGACTCCTGGACCCAGGCCGAGTTTTGGGTATGGTCAGTGAGGCTGCCTCATCAATGGCATTTACAAGTCATGCTTGTAGCACTTCCACATTTTCGCTCTGTGTGGGTTCATTGCTTCTCAGACAGCGGGCCAAGGCGCTCTGGAACGCCTGCCAGTTGGCCTTGTCTTTTCCATCTTGGATTCGGTCGTGGTATTTCGGCTGAGGGTTGTTATAGTGCCATAATGGTCACTAGTGACGGTCTCATCGACACGCCAGCCAATCCTCTCCACCAGAGTCGCAGTGGCCAGGGTGAGGTCTAGGACCCCTCCTCTCACATGCGTTGACTCCTGGCTGTTTAGGAGAGCGATCTCGGGGAATGTCTCGAGCACG
>NW_023640569.1:35000-42965 GCF_015228065.2 Penaeus monodon | reverse complement strand
CCTGGTTTTTTTCCATTTTTTAAAAACCAGGGCCCTTTTTTCCCTACCCCTTGGAAAAGCCCCCTGGGGCCCCCCAATTTTTTATGCCTTTAAAGGGTCCCCCTTTTTTGGGGGGCCCTTCTTTTTTTGTTTGAAAGCAAATTTTTAGCGAAACAGGCGCCAGTTCCCAAGCGTCTGTTAACATAAGTACGCTGATCCAGGGGACAAACAACAACCCCCTCTTTTGCCTAAATGGGCACGGGACATCAGAGGATTGGTCAGCTGCGGGAAATTTGTTTTCCCTTCCCGCTGATGTCCAGCCCGCAGATGGGGAATCCCCTTAAAAAAGCTCCGTTTAATGAAAAATTGAACGCAACTTTTCCTGCTGATAGTCCCTCGCTTCGCCATCTCCCTTCCCCCGTATGCCAGCCCCCGGCGCATAGTCCCCCCGATCCCCCAACCTGAGGGGACCTCCTTTGCTTCCTTTCTTTTAACCCCCTCCTCTCCCTTTCCTCTTCAGACCGAGGAGAAATCCAGAGGGTTTTCAAAAACGTGTTCATTTCAATAAATCTAGTTTTGTATTGGGGTTTTTTTCCATATATTTAATATATATATAAATATATATATATAAAATTATAATATATAATATATAATTTAAATATATTTATATAGCTATATAATATATTATATTATAAATATATATATAATATAAAATAATAAATGATAAAATAAATTGTATATTATATATATATAAAATAATAATTATTAAATATTTATATACATTACTCATATGTACATATATACATAATATATTAAAAAAATTTATTTGTATACATATATAAGTAATATACACACATATTTGCGTATGCCTTGTTAATAAATTATACTACACAGAAACATACATACATATATATAGTATATAATATATATATTATATAGATTTTAATTATAGATAGATATATAATAATATATTCCCAACAAAACCCCACACCACACACACACACCACACGTATAATATATATATATAATAAAAATTATATAATATATATTATATTATATAATATATATATACTTTAATAATATAAAACAATATATTATGTGGTGTATGAAATTTTATAAATTTTATTATATATATATATATATATATAATATATAATATATTTTGGGAAATATTTATTATATATAATATATATAATATATATATATTATAATATATATATATCATTATGCGTGTTGTTGTATAACATCATATACAGATACATAATAGATTATATAAATACACGCACACAACACACATACATGTGTGTGTGGTGTTGTGTTGTATTGTGTGTGTTTGTGTGGTTTTGGGTGTGTGTGTGTGTGTGTGTGTGTGTGTGTGTGTTGTGTGTGTGTTGCGTGTTGTGCGTGTGTGAGTGTGTTGGGGTGTGTTGTTGTGTGTGTGTGTGTGTGTAAAATTTGTCTCTAATTGAATGATATAGAATACAACTATATTATTGGCAGCCCAGAGGAAAACTCAAGTATTGTTTCTCAGCTTTATTGAGGGAACAACACGTAGATTAAAAGGGATCTTGTGCGTAGAGGGCGGAGCGGTAGCTCTAGGGTTGGAGGAAGGTGTTGCGGTTCAAGGAACGGATCGGACTGATTTTTTGGGTATTTTGGGTCATTCCAGCCTGGGCTGGGGCACAGCTGTTGCCCTCGGCTACCCCTCAGGCGTTTTTCGTTATCGCGAAGGTGAGGTCATGACCAAGGAGGTAGCAGCTGCCTAGCCAAACTCCTTGATTAATGGATGTCACCCCGGTAAAGGTAGATTTCATATTTATAGATGTCAGCTGCTAGCCAAATCTTGATTAATGGGTGTCACCCGGTCAGTAGATTTCACTATTTATAGATGTCACACTGCTCTGCACCTCCTCGCCTGCCTCGAGGCGCTGATGGACTGCTCCACCTCAAGGCGCCCACTCGCACGCCCGGAGAAATGCTTGAGGCCAACGTAGACGTCATCTTCACGGGCGCGTCTCATCCACCTCCGTCCTTGCGGCGTCCCCTTCCTGTCCTCATCGGTGTCCCGTCCACGGCGCCGTATACGCGAAGTCTCGTCGTAGCGCCATATTTGTAGACGCCCCGACATGGTGATTCCTAAGCCCCTGGCTACCCACGGTTCCTCCCCATGACGCGGGCCTGGGTGTGGGTATCGATGACCCGGCTAATAGCAACCAGACCATGCACAAAAGGGGCCCAAAGAAGGTGGAGGGGAAAGATATGACAGGTGGGGGGGGTGGGTATACAGCACTAGAGCCTTTAAACAATAAGCGTCATTTCATTTTCCGTGTCCCCCATTTGTGTGTACGAGCCAATATTTCTTAAGTGTCCCAAGGGCCCTTGGGTCCTTAGGGAATAGGGGGTCGTGTTTTGCGCGTATAGGGAGGCACAGCTTTTGCCCTCGGTACCCCCTCAGGCGTTTTCGTTATCGCGAGGTAAAGGTCAGGCCAGGAGAGTCAGCAGCTGCTAGCAAACCCCTTGATTAAGGATGTCACCCGGCTCAGGTAGATTTCACTATTTATAGATGTACCGCTGCCTAGCCAAACTCCTTGATAAGGGGTGTCACCCGGCCAGGTAGTTCACTTTTATAGATGTCACAGGGGGTGGTGTGTGTGTGTGGTGTGGTGTGGTAAACATACAGTAAAAATGTCGTGTGTCCATTTATGTATGTAAAATGGATCCCAGTAATGGTTTAAAATACATCAACACCTATACCTAAAATTTATTGTCTGCGATCTGTATAAGAAGTATATATATTGTGGTGTGTGTGTGTATGTGTGTGTGTGTGGGTGTATAATAGAAACAATATATCCCTGTAGCAGTAGTCGTACATAAAACACACACACAACAAACACACACAACACACCCCAACACACACGCACCACGGCAGGGCACGCACAAACACACACCCACACACACCACACACACCACACACAACACACACACCCCACAACCACACAAAACATTACATCTTTATACGCACAAATATATCCCAATATATAATATATAAATATAATATATATAATAGATCTAATAATAATTATATATATATATATTGTGTGTGTGTGTGGTGTGTTGGGGTGTTGGTGTGTTGTGGGGTGTGTGTGTGTGTGTGCGTGGTGCGTGCGTGGTGTATGTGTGTGTGTGTGTGTGTGTGTGCGTGCGTGTGTTGTGTGAGTGTTTGTTTCGAATGATATTGTTTATATGGCTTGGTACAATGATCAGCTAAATGGACGAAACTATATTATTTATATTCCAAGCAGTACTGTGAGGGATTTGAAACAAACAAGCCGGGAATAGGTGGGTATTGAGATATCTCTAAAAGCATTCAGCGTGTATAAACTATGATATAATAATAAAAGGATTTGCGTCTTTGGAGAGACGGAATCATTAGTTCCTTTTGTCTTTACCAATTTCCAGACTTGACTGCGGCGAGATCGGCCCTGCCCGTGGCGGGGCCCCAAAATTCGAGAAGAAAAGGGCCAACGGAATTCGGTCGATGCGAAGAGTAGAGAGCAGAAGACACACTGTCCGACTTTAAAGGGTTGGATGAATCAGATGATGGAGCAATAGCGAACTTAAAAACTCGGATGAACATTTCATACAGCAAAACCCTGGGCGCGGTGTTTCCTAATCACATATTGATAAATCTACCAATTGCTCAAGAAACTATAAGTTTAACTCGGGCACGAATCTGAAAGTGGAATGAAAAATAAATCAGAAAGGAGAGTTCCTTCCGGAATTAAACGAAAAATGCCTTTGCTGCAGCAGAAAATTTGTCTAAAAAGGTTAAATGTGTAAACTTCGGCGAAAATGCTAGAGATAAAGGATTATCAGTTTCGGGGGACAGAAGGCAAGTTAAACGAGAGTTAGCAACCCGATCCTTTGATAATTCTCCGCAGAAGAGGCTCAAAAGACAGTTTTCTTACCTAGAAGACGAAATACCAATGATACCTCTGCGCAGTGAGTTCCCTTGAATATCCACTTCCCCTTCAGCGGCATATAGAATAGTGGTATGGTATAAATGTGGCACCTTCATCATAGCCTAACCTACTTTATAAGGAGATCATGCCAGACCGGAACATCCGAAGAGACACACTACGTAATTCCCCTCCAGTTATCACTTCCCTAGCCTCCTTAAAACCTCCACTTCTTCAACCAAAAACCCACCACTTTCCCCCTCACTGCGCCTACCATCCCTGACCCCCATCCTTGCCGCTGCGAGTGCGAGGCCGAGTGAGAGCCGTCACCCCTTCGCACTGGAGAGGGGTTTACCGAGCCGGTCCAGCGATTGCAGAGGCTTTCAACCGAACAATGGGCTTTCCCTTAGTCCAGGGCTGTTGCTTGCAAGTGGTATTAATTACTAAGGGTAAGATTCATATGTGAATCCATATGATTTCAGGCAGACATTACTAGTAAAAGACGCAAATAATTGCATCAAAAGGCATAAAAAAGAACAGTGCCAATTTTCTAAGAAAATATTTTGTCTAATTCTACCTTGATTTGAAATACTATGGTTATGAAAAAATAAAGTACTAACACAAAAACAAAAAACTAATTGACCAAATTATACCATTAGTATGCCTGGTACCCCCGAGATACAGTGCAAGGTTCAGATGCTCCGTTAAGCTTCCGATTCCTGCAGGGTCCAGATTATATTGAAGGGATTAAGAGGCCCCAAATTTCTTATCCCCTCCCAAGCGCTGGCCAGGCATTGTGGTTTTTAACTTGTCATATTTTTATTTGCATGTATGTATGTACGTACATATAAACACAAAACACAAAACCACAACACACCACACACACACAACACACACACACACACACACACACACACCACACAAACACACACACACACACGCTTGTATTAACAGTATGCTTATTTGCATTTTTATTACAGCGTTACAAGAAGCCATTATTTTTTAAATCCCTTAATTTATCATTCAAACAACATATATCACAACCGGTTCAATCTACAATGATAACTGTACTTAGTAGGAAAGTTGTAACGAGAATTTCCATTAATAAACCCTAAATCTTCGAAAGCTATTTAATTTGGCAGTTTGGAGTTTCAATTAGTAGTCATTATATACAATAATGAGCTCCATTTAACTCTCTTATAAAATAAGATAATGTAATAAATCCTTAACTGATGGAATAAAATAGAACAGATGAGCTGTGCGGTGACAATGGAAGGATTGTAAGGCGGGTGGTTCATCGATTTATGTTAAATATGTTCAGAATGTAGAATAACCAATCTCGACTCCCTTAGAAGGAGTGGAATCACACAAAAAAATTTGTTTAGCCCCTTCTAGCCATTACAAAAGTTGGGTTTAAAGGGGTTAAAGGATAATGCCGAGCCGTTATTACAGAAACTTCAAAGTGAATTGAAAAAAGTTAAGAAAGTCATGTCAGCCCCCTGTTCCCATTATTTTCCTGGTTTTATATTACGTACCACATCAAGCATTTTCTCTGCAAACTTATTGTTACCATTAGATAAAGTTTGGGAGCCAAATTTTTATTAATCTGCATGTGAAACTGCGGGGATTAGCGGATCTTAGGAGGGAGCACCTGTGGTGGGAAGAGTTTAGGCTCCAAAGCCATCAGTAATTTGTATGAATGTCCCATTTATTTTACCAGTGATTATGTTAATCATTGAACAGTTAAACATTAGTATCGGGCTACAAATTACAAATCTTAGGGGCTTGTGTACTGCTGTAAAGTAAGACTATTTTTAAGAGCCCCAGTTCAAATAATTACGTTGTATCAGTAATAATTTCACTTTTAAACGACCTTGGCAATTCTTACATCAACAGAGCACCCGGCCCTTACCTTATCTAGGGAAACAATAACCTCCTCCACTGTGCAGCGATCCTGGCCCGCCTATTGTCCCACGTGTTGATCTTGAATGACACGGGTTATTTACCAATACAACAACGTTGGTTCAGGGAGAAAACATATACAAGTATCGTTAAAATGATATTTTGGTAGTTATACTATACTGATAAGCGTATTTTGTTGTTTTACAAGCTATTTACTTTGCATAAACCCTGAACTTGAAAATCATTCAGGATGCCGAGGTCCCGGGAGTGAAAAACCCGCTCCGGAGGTGGCGATGGTGATGCAGGACCCGATAAACCCGATCAAGGCTTTGGTGAAGATAAAAACGGCGACGGTGTTATGAAGAGTCGGGAAAATAAGGAAGGAAGATACATCGGATGAAGGGGAAAATCGGGCCCTTTCAGCAGTAAAAACAAATTAAAAAACGCAGTTCTTTCTGTGTGGCGGAGCACTTAAAATCTCCCTATCAATCCTAACTGCCGCTAACGGCCTTTTGAGCGGGGCGCGTCTCTGAGGACGGTGACCAAGATTTCCAAGTTAGTAATTTGATTTCAGCTGGCGTGACGTACATCTGACTTCAGGACATTATTTCTTTTCAGGTAATAAATTACATAAGTATATAAAAAAAATCTTGTTATTAGACCACAGTAGTAAGACTGGGGAAGGGGATTTCGAGCGCGTGATGAGAGTCAAGCCTTTGACTACGAGGTAGAGGCCATCCAGTTCATAAAGAATATGCCCTTCCCGCCAGGTCAAGACATTGCAATCATCACGTTAAATAGAGGTGAGTTCCCAGTACAAGTATATTCACGAAAAAACAAAATATACTCGATGATATAGTATATGTGGATAGGTATATGTGGGGACATATGATAACGCATACAAAACAGGCACATGTGAAGATTTATTTATGTGATATGCTTTACACGCACACACATACGCATAGTGAATGCACACAAAACACACATACACGACACATTAGTATAGTTAGATATAGGAATGGATAGATAGCGCAAACCGCACACGCACACACATAACACTCAGAATATATATATATATATAATTATATATATATATATAATAGAATTAAATAGAAATTTTATTTATAAAATAATATATACTATAATATATATTTTAATAATACATATTGATATATATATATATAATATATAAATATATATAATATATATTTTATATATATTATATATATAATATATATAAAAATATGCGTGTGGGTGTGTGTGTGTTTGTGTGTGTGTTATATAATATAATACATTATATATTATTATAATATATATATATATATATATATACAGTATTATTATATATATTATATTATATGTTATTATATAATTATTTTATATTATATATTATAAAATAAAATATATATATATATATATAATAAAATATATATATAAATGAAGAGTAGACTTGAAGACTTGAAAAATTTTAATGTAATTCAGACGTTCGAAGGTAAGCTAGAACCCATATAGTGCTGTCAAAAGGGAACCATTCGAAAAGTCAGTTAGACAATTATAATTACAAATGTATCGTTCGACTGAAATGTTAAACAACCAGGGAACCCCAAATTACATGAAAAAAAAGATAATGAATATACACAGATGTGTGTGTGGTTCCTGTGGGCGGTGGGGGTTGTGTGTGTTGTGTGTGTGTGTGTGTGTGTGTGTGTGTGTGGGTGTGTGTGTGTGTGTGTGTGTGTGTGTGTGGGGTGTGTGGTGTGTGGTGTGTGTTTTGTTTGTTGTGTTGTCATTGTTTATCTGATACAAATAATATAGTTTATAAATAATCATATAAAGGAATAGAACAACACACAAAATGTACAGGCCAGAATAGTAAATTAAGCTGAGTGGGTGTGGTAAAGAGGCAGGCTATGAGTGACAGGGTCTTGTGGGGGTTTGTATGTCATTTAGATTTATTTGTCCCATAAGTAAGGATGAGGTCTGGCGGGGGAGTGTGATTACAATTTATTAAAAAAGGGGTGAGTGATGGAGAGAGAGGGTTTGTCAGCGGAAGGCAGCCTGAAGGGTTTGCTTTGTGTTTAGAATGCGTTGTCGAACCATCCATGAGGTAGACCATGTATCGAGC
>NW_023640569.1:10000-27500 GCF_015228065.2 Penaeus monodon | reverse complement strand
AAGCGCATACGGGAGTTCACGAGGAACTCCGGCAGCTCAGGAAAGTCACATTAAGGGGAAATATTTAGAGAAAAAAAAAGTGCGCCCAAAGGACGCCCCAGACTACTGGCCTCCCTACCCAGGGGTCAAAGCCCAAAGGGCTACCTGTTGTAGAGGAGAGCTGCGGGTCTGAGGTGGGGTGCTGACTACGCCTACTGAGTCTCGTGTCACCTGCAAAAACAAAAGCACTGAAGGTGCTGGCAAAAACCTATAAAGTGCGAAAAGTTCTGTAATTACAGGATTTTACTTTACTTTTATACTGTACAATCAGAAGCAATAATGTCTAGCGAGACGAGAGGCCCCGGGGTCCAGGGTAGCTCTTTTTGGCACAAGACTTTGTATTTATTGCTGCTGCGTTACATAAGGTGTGCCCTCATCAAAATTTGAAACACGAGTGGTTTCTTCCCGCTCGTCCCCGCCCTATATTTAACCGATCCCCAGCAAAGGGTTGAGCCCGTGAACGAAGTGACGAATTCCCCCTCCCTAGATGGCGTAACAGGCCCTTAAATATAAAATACTTGCGTATCTTTTTGTAAGCGGACAAAAAAAAATTACTCCCCCTTAAAAAAAAAGAGTTAAACACTGAGAAAAAAACGAAAATGTTTTCGAATGTTCTCTCCTACATTAAAAAAGAGTGCATAAAAAATATTTAAGAAAGAAAATGATGTTATATTTCGTTTTAAAAGATAAAAAGTTCATAAAAATGCAAGATAAAATAATAAAACAAAAAAAACATGTTAAAAGAGGGCTAACAATATTCTCGTGGGGTTGGCTTGGGGCATTCGGCTCCACTCCAGGGGACACTAGAGTATTCCCGGACTCCGACGTGGATGGTGGGTCACTACACATGCACTGTCACGGTGAGGGGGACCCCCTGGGGGTAAGAAATGCTTACATTTTTGCCAGGGGAAAAAGGGGCCCCAAATGTGGTAAAAAAAAGCATGTTTATTGCCGATGAAGGGGGGACCCATGGGGGGAAAGAAAGGCATGCACTGTACCCACGGTGAAGAAGGGGGTAAATGCATGCTTTGTTGTCAGAGGGAAGGGGGGACCCCGTGGGTAAGAAAGCTTGGGGTTTTGGGCAAAAGGGGGGAAAAACAAACATTTGGGTTTAAAGAAATATTTTCCCACCCCTTCCCAGATGAGGCCCGATGCTTAGGTTACTATATATATATATATATATATATATATATATTATATAATATATAATATAATTATAATATTAATATATATATTTGTTTTATATATAAAAAATATTTTAGTATATATGTTTGTTGTATATAGTATATACCCCAATTTTGTTTTAATATTTAGAAAATTTATTTTTATATTTTTGGTATATATTAAACAACACACATAAATTCATAATAACATTTATAAAATAGTGTAGAAAAATTATATAGCAATTTTTATATTTTCAAATATATATGTATGTAAAATTATTATATAATTTTATAATATAAAATAAAATTAATATATATATATATTTTCTGTTTTAAATATGTGTATATATTATGTATTTTTAGGGGTTTATAGGGAATGTAAAATAATAATAATAAAATATATAATTAAAATAATATTATAAATAACCCTTTATTTTAACAAAAATTTAACACAAAAAATATATATATAATATAGAAATAAAATATATATAATTATTATAATCTATTATATATATACACAATATAAAATATAATAAAACAAAATTTTATAACTATATATATATATAATAATATAATTATATAGAAATATTTATATTTTATAATATTTTAATTTTAATTTTATAGATATATCTATATATATATTTTTATATATAAATAAAAATGTGTGTATACTAGGGCATTTTTATATGTATATTTATAAAAATTTTTATAATTTTATTAATATTATATTATTAATATATATTAAAAATAAAATTTTAAACATATCCCAATTGTATATAATAATATACTAAAAATATATTTTAAGAAAATATTGTGAATATATGTGTTAATATGGTATTTTTTATAAATATATATATATTATATAAAATAAAAATTTTATAGAAAATATATTTTTAAATATATTAATTATATTAAGTACACATATATATAAATGTGTGTAATGTATATATATTAAAATATATATATTTTATATATATATTTTAATATTTTATTATTATATTACATATATATAAAATATATATATATTTATATTATATCTTAACATAAAAATTTTTACATTTTAATATATATAAATAATAGATTATATATATATAAAAATATTATATAAAATATATTCAAATAAATTATATACTTTATAATGTAGCATTTTATTAAAATATATATATATATATATAAAATATATAAAATATATTTTTTTTTTTTTTTTTTTTTTTTTTTTTTTATATATATTATTATATATATATAATATTTTATATATATATTTTTATATATATATACATGTATATGTGGGGGGGGTTAGGGAATGTCTGTGGCCCCCATGGCTCGGGAGTGATCCCAAAAACCCCAACAGAAAAGCCTCCTTCCCCGGGATTTTGCTAGGTCCCAGAAAATGAGGTCTCGGGCTCGGGTACCAGAGCCCCCAAACCCCCACCTCTGGATTTGGTTACACCCGATACGGGTACAGTGGCCAAGGAGATCGCCCACATTTTTGGGTTAGCACGCTATGGGGGACCCTCCAGAACTGCGGGGGTTTACCGGAGTGCCGGGGCCCTGTGGGAAACCGACCATAGGCGGGGTTGTGGCTACCCTGGGGGCCCAAATTAAAAACTCCCCGCCCCTCCAGTGGCCCCCCTAAGGTGTTTCATTGGACGACAAGGGGGGAGGAGGTGCCCGTGGTTTCCCCCGGGCAGTCTTGACCGTTTTCACAGAAACCACCCAACCTGCCGGCCCCATTTTGTTTGGGGGAGTCCTTCAAGCGCGTAACACTCGAAGCGCTCAGGAGTCCATTGGGGGACCCCCCCCCAAAGGAAAAAGGGCCCAAATACCATTTTTCCCCGGAGACAAAAGGGGCCACTAAAGGGTTGTCGCAAGCCGGAAGAAGGGGAAATAAAGGGTCTTGCGTGCGTGGGGCCCGGACACTGCTGAGAAGGAAAAGGGAAAACAGTTCTTTCAGGAATCTTGCGGAGGAGGTCGAAGGCCATTTCTTGGTAAATGACCTTCCCCCTTCCCTACCAAGCCTGAAAAAAACTAAACCCCTAAGCCCCCCTCACAGATGACTGCAGTCCGATCAGGGGATGGACGGATTCATTCAGATCATTTTGGGGTTGTGAACTTTGGGTTGAGTATTTTGAGCATTTTGTACCAGGGGGAACCCCCCAAACGTTGTTTGGATGAAGCGATGCCCCGGGCCCTGTCCCGGACCCACCCACAGCGAGGAACCCCCCCCCAAACCCGAGGTTAGGCTGGGGGTTTTCCAAGTAAAAGGTGGGAAAGCGCGGCCCAATGGATATCCCCTGAATGCTAAAGGTGGGGGAACTTTTTTTTTTTTTTTTTGCTGGGGCCCGGGCATACAGTCCTGACTCCCAATTTGGCAGTCTGGTACCATTCCCCCGGGAACCTGCGGGGGGCCCCTGGTCATCCCCTCGGGAAAGGGGAAAAAAAGGGACGATGGGACTGTAGAAAACTCCCCGTGGAATTACACTGCTACCCTACCAGGCAAGGTTCTCCCCCAACATTTCCTAAAAAGGATCCAAAAACCCAAACTACTGAGGCCAGGGGCCCGGACCCGCCCGGGAAATTTACCCTGGCAAGCCCCCACAAAGACCGTAAAATGGGTTTTCGAGAAATTTGTGGAACGCCTCGTGATTTTGGTTTCGGGGGGTTGCTGCAGCATAATCGCCCTTTAAAAAGGCGTTTAAATCGGTCATGGGGAAACCGCTATGGGAGATCCTGAGGCTCGGGGGAATTCCGACACAGATTAGGGCCCTGAAGAAGCCTCAATAGGGTACGAAAGTGCGTAAAGTGTGGGGGGGAAATGTGGGAATTTCCCTTCCCTGTTAATTCAGGGGGGGGGCAAGTGTGTCTTGCACCCCCCTTTTCAACACTTGTATGGATGGATAATGGGCAGAGCAAACTACCCAATAGTCAGTGCGGAGAAACTCTGGGCCAATTTTTAAGGTCTGGGGCCCTTTGACTTTGCCGACGATGTTGCCCCCCTATCTGAGTCCTGGGGGGCACTTTTTTGCGGCTCTTGAGGCATTTAGCAAGGGAGGCAAACCCCCTAGGTTAGGGGGTTCCTGGCCCCCAAGGGGGGGGACCAGATTCAGGACTTTGGGGGCCTGTTAGGGGAACCCGTTCAGTCGACCAGGCTTCCCGGCGAGGAGTTGAAGTCACAGAAAGTTTTACAAAACCTTTGTAGGGGAGCCCCATATCTCGGGGTTGTCAGCCCAGGAAGTCAGTGGGCGGAGGGTCTGGCAACAGGAGCCATGAACTCGATCAACAAGAGCGTTTGGAGAGGGCGGTACCTAGGCAAAAGGGGCCCCAAAGGGCTCCCGTGTCTTAAAGGCCCTTTAAACTCCAGTTTTGCTCTAGGGAAGCGAAACCGGGAAACGCTATCCAGCGCCTTGGAGTTCGCTTGGGATGCCTTCTGAACAATTCCCTTCCCGGATCAGGGGGTACGTTGGAAGGCCCACGTTTCCAACCGGGGGTTTAAAAAATGAAAAGGGCATAAAAATGTTACTTGCAAAACCCGGGATGGCCAACTCAGGCTATATGGCCACCTAGTGCCTCCCTATGGGACCCCCCCTTTTCAGGTTGTCTCCGCGAGAAAACCCTGGGTGGAGGAGCCCGGGGACGTCCTAGGAGATCATGGTTGGGCGGGCTCGACGAGACCTTTTCGCGGGGAAATTTAGAGATGGGCCGGGGCCCTTTGCCTGGGGGACTCGCCCGGGGGATCCTTGTGGCGGAAAGGAAGGGTGGAGCGGCCTTTCCCGCCCCCATCGGGTTACCCCCTTTGATGATGATGAGATATGTGTATGTGGGTGGTGTGTGTGTGTGTGTGTGTGTGGTGTGTGTGTGTGTGTGGTGTGTGTGTGTGTGTGTGTTTTGGTGTGTTGTATGGGTATGTGTGTAGGGTTGTTTTTATGTTAAAATTTTATATATAATAATAATATATATTATAATATATAATTATAAAATATATATGGTGTGTGTGTGTGTGGTGGATATATAAATTAATATATAACATATATATATATATTATATATAATATTTTAAAATATATATATGGGGGTGTGTGTGTGTGTGTGTGTGTGTGTGTGTGGTTGTTTTGTGTGTGTGTGTGGAAAAATTAAATTTTAATATATGGGATTATATATATAAAATTTATAATTTAATATATATAATTTTTAATATATATATAATATATATATTTTAATTAATTATAAATGTGGGGTTTTAAACACACACAAACACACCACAAAACACACACCCACACACCCCAAAAACCCACACACACCCACACCACACACACACACACACCACCATACCCCACACACACAAACATACACCACACCAAAACACACACACACAAAACATATAAATATATATATATATATATATAAATATCTAAAATATTATATAAATATATAAAAGGGGGGGCATTAAAGAAAAAAAAATTATATGTATTTTATTATCTTTACAACATATATCTCTTCTTTAACGGTGGGTTTCATGTCTGAGCCGCTGGTCACAGCATGATACTTAATTGTAGCTTTTATGCTGCGATGCTTTGGGGTGAGCCCGTGGTAGGGTCCCCAAATTCCTTTTCCCCGGAGAGTGCCCCCGGTTTGGGACCTTTTTAGGTAAAATTTCTCTATTTATCCGGGCTTCGGACCAGCATGACTTGGGCGGCTTGGCCACCCAGTGGCTAGGCAGGCAATCAAAGGGGAAAATTTTCCGCCCAAGGGAAAAAAACCCCGCGGCCGGGGGGACTCGAAACCCCCGAACTCAGATTTCCCTCGTGACGTCTTGAGTCCGACGCCTAACCACTCGGCCACCGGGGCCCCCCCCACATATATATATATATATAATATTATATATTATATATATATATATAATTTTAAAATATATAATATTTTTATATATATAATAGCATATATAGATATATTTTAAATAATATAAATATATATATATATATATATATACTTGGGGTGTGGGTGGGGTTTTTGGAAAATATGGTAAAGGATGAGACATAATTATAAAAAATATAAATAATTTCTATATAAAGATATATAAATATAAAAGGGTGTATTAAAATTATAATATATTATAAATACAATATATATTTATAATTGGATACATACACACACACACCACACACACAACACACACACAAAACACACACAACAACAAACACCATTATATATATATATATATATATATTTTATAAAATAAAATATATATATATATACATATATATAAAATATAAGAATAAAATAAAATATATATATTAAAAGATTTTTATAAATTTTATATATATAATAAAGATAATATATATAATTTTCTATATATAGATATTATATATGTATATAAAATATAAATAATACTAATATATATAATAAAATATATGTAATAGAAGGGGGGTGTGGGTGTGTTTTGTGTGTGTTGTGTGTGGGGTGTGTGTGTGGGTGTGGGTTGGAACATATAAACAAAATTGGGATTATAATATATTTTATAAGATAAAATAAATATTTTAAGATATTTTATAATATAATATATAAAATAATATATATAAAAATAATATATAATATATGTATAATACATATCCCTATATAAAAAAAAACAAACACAAAAACATACAGATTTTATATATCACTAATATATATATATATATATATATATATATATATAAAATATAGATTTTATATACATACAATATATATATATACTAATATAATATTTAAAAATTATATAATATATAAATATATTATATATGGGATGGGGGCCCGGGGGGCCCCCCCCAAGGGGGCCGGGGGTTAGAGCGGGGAATCAAGACTGTCAACGGCCCAAACGGGGTTTGAGGGGTTGAGCACCGGCCCGGGGCGTTTTCCCTTGGGCAAGGGAAATCACTTGATTTCCTGCCTAGCCATTGGGGGGGGCCAAGCCAGCCCCAAGTCAGTGCTGGTCCCAAACCCGGATAAATAGAGAGAAAAGATTAACCCAAAAAGGTACCACCGGCACTCCCGGGAAAGGAACGGGGGCCCCACCACGTGCTCACTCCCCCAAAAGGATCGGGAGCATGAAAGCTACAATTTAAATATCATGCTGGGACACGGCCCCCCCCGACATGAACCTTTCCGTTTTTAAAAAAGAGAAAATATGTATGTATGTATTATATATAATATAATTTTTTTTTTTCTTCTATAGGTCCCCCTTTATAAAATATTTTTATATAATATATATATATATAATTTTAATTTTTAATATATTTTATATTGGTGTGTGTGGGGGTGTGTGTGTGTGTATGGGGTGTGTGGGGTTTGGTGTGTGTGTGTTTTGTGTGTGTGGGGTGTTTTTGGGTGGTTTTGTGTGTGTGTGTGTGGGTGTGGGGTTGGGGGTGTGTGTATACACACAATATTATTTTTAAAATATAATTAAACTTATATATATAATAATAAATATAAATTATAGGTTTTAAAATTTTAAATAAATATATATATAAAATATATATTATATTTAAAACAAACCACAAACACACACACACACACACACAAAAACACCCACACACACACACACAACATATATATAAAATTAAAAGATATATTAATATAAAATAAAATGTAATAATTTTATTTATATATACCCCAAAAACACCACACACAAACACATATATAAATATATATATATATATAATAAATATATAAATCATAAAATTATATATATACAACAAAACATACAACACAATAAACCCTACATACACACACACCCCACACACACACACACCACACACACACACCCCACACACACACACCACACAAAACACACACAAACACACAAATACAAATTCACATCATCATCAAGGGGCTAAAGCCGATTGGGGGGGGCATGGCCGCACCAACCCTTCGTTCCAGGCCCCAAGGATCCCTCGAGGGGGAGTCTCCAGGCAGGCCACGGCCCCCTCTCTAATTCCTCGGACAGGTCTTTGTCGAGCTGCCCAAAGGGGGATATTCCCAGGGGCGTCCCACAGGTCTCCTCCACCCCCCCCGGGTTTTTCTCGCAAAAGAGGGCAAATAAAGGGGGGGCCCCTCCCTAGGGAGGGAGCTAGGGGGCCTTTTTGCCTGAGTTGGGGCCCCCCGGGTTATGCCCAAAAAACAGGTCCCCTGCCAGTCTCATGGTGTAAAACCCCCGGTTGGCACGGGTTGGCCCAAATGTACCCCCTGATCCGGGAAGGGATTGGGACAGAAGGCTCAAAGGGGGAGGGGCTCCAAGGGGCTGGATAGCGTCCCGGTTTCGCCTTTTCCCTAGAGCAAAATGGAAGTATTAAGGCCCTTTAAGACCCGGCAGCTTGGGCCTTTTGCTAGTACCCACATCCCCAAAAAGCCTTGTTGATCGAGTTCAGGCCCTGTTCCAGACCAACGGTTTTGACTTCCTGGGCTGACAACCCCGAGATTTTGGCCCACGTTTCAAAGGTATGTAAAACTTTTTGTGACTCAACGTCCTCGCCGAAGCATGGACGACTGAAAAAGGGTTCCCCTAACAGGCCCCCAAAATCCGGGAATTTTGGGCTTGGTCCAGGAGACCCTAGACCTAGGGGGTTCGCCTCATTGCTAAAAGCAAAAGAGCCGCAACAAGTGACTCCCAAAGGGCTCAGATGGATGGCCCAAAATGTCGGCAAAAATCAAGGTCCCAGACCTTTAATATTGCCCAGAGTTCCCGATGACCCATGGTAGTTTGCTTGCCCATTAAACCAGTCCAACAAAGGGGTTGAAAAAATGGGGTGAAGGACACAGCCTTGCCTCCCCCGAATTAACAGGAAGAAAGTTCGACCTACCCCCAACCCCCACTTTTCAAACACTTCAGTAAAAGTATAGAGGCCCTTTTTATCAGGCCAAAAATCGGGGGCGGAATTTCCCCCGAGCCCAGGAAACTCCCATAGCGATTTCCCCATGCACCGATTTTAAACGCCTTTTAAAGGTCGATGATGCTTGCGAGCAACCCACGGGCCCCCAAATCACGACGGCGGGTTTCCCCCAATTACCGAAGCGCTAGTATACGGTCTTTTTTGGACTTGCCAAAAGGAGTAAATCCAGGGCGCTCCGGTTTTTGGGTCCTCAGTAGGTGGTTGCGGATCCGTTTTAGAAGAATTTTGGGGGAGAACCTTGCCTGGTATGCTGAGCAGTGTAAACCAAAGGGAGTTTCTACAGTCCCCTCGATCCCCCTTTTCCCCCTTTCCCGAGGGGGGAAAGACCCGCCCCTCAGGGGGAGGGCAGGGGGAATGGTACCAGACCGCCAAAAGGCCCCCCAGGACTGTATGCAGGGCCCGACCCTGGGTTTACCCCCCGCCTTTTGCAGTTTAGCAGGGATATCACATATGGCAGCTTTCCCCCTCTTTAAGGGTTGGAAATCGCCCGCCTAACCCTGTTAGGGTAAAGGGGGTTCCTCGCTGATGGGGGGGGGTAGGGACAGGCACTGTGACACGCTTTCTCCAAGCTAAAATGTTGGGGGTCCACCCGGAAAAAATTCCCCAAAATACTCAGCCCAACGTTCACGAACCCCAAATGATTGAGATGATCCCCTCCATCCACTGACGGACTGCAAATCACGTTTAGGAGGGCTTTGGGTTCAGGGTTTTTTTTAGGGGGGGGAGGAAGGGCGAAGGTTTATTTTCCAAGAAAGGGGCCTTTGACCTCCTCAGAAAAATTTCCCGATGAACTGTTTTGTCCCCTTTTCAGCCCGTGTCCGACCCTAAACCAAAGCAAAACTTGTTCCCTTAAACCCAGCCCTTTCGACAGCTTCAGTGGCCTCTAAGTCTCCGGGAGTGGTAGTTGCCTTGTCCTTGGGGGGTACGCCAATGGACTCCCGAGGGTGCTTCGAGTGTTACCGCTTTTAAGGAATCCCACAGAGCAAATGGGTCCCTCAGGTTGTGGGGTTTTGGGGAACGGTCAGAGATGCCCTGGCGAATCCACGGGCACACTCCTCCCCCTTAGCTGTCCAAGTGAAACACCTTAGGGGGCCACTGGGGACGGGGATTTTGAAGTGGGCCCCCAGGGTAGCCCCCAAAAAAGCCCATGGCGGTGCCCCAGAAATCGGCACTCCCGGGGGAAAAACCCGGCCCGTTTGGAGGGGTCCTCCCTCGCGTTTTAAAAAAGAAAGTGGTCCCATCTCCTTGGCCCCCTGTAACCCCCGGTACGCCGGTTTCCCAAATCCAGAGGTGCGGGTTGGGGCTTTTTGGTACCCGGAGCCAAAAGGGTTTCCCCATTTTTCTGGGACCTAGACAAAGTCCGGAGAAGGAGGCTAAATTTTCGCTGCGGGATTTAGCTCCCCAGCCATGGGGGCCGACAGACCCTTTTCGTAACCAGCTACATAACAGGGGGATTATATTTTTAAAAATATTTAAAAAAAAATATATAAAATATATATATATATATATATATAAATTTTATATATATATATAATTTTTATATATATATATATATGGATACATTTAAGGGATATAATGTATATGTGAATATATATATTAAAATATATATATATAAAATATCTATATATAATAATATTTTATATATAATTTTATATAGGGGTTAGATTTTATTAAAATATATATTTATTATATATTATATAATATTTATATATATATGTATTATTATAATTAATATATAATATTATATAGTAATTTAAAATATATATATATATATATATATATATATATATATATATAATATTTAACTTACAAAAATATACAAAAATATATAAAGATATATATATATATATATATATATATTTTATTATAATTTTATATAGGGATATGTAATATAATATATTTTTTTAAAATATATTTTATTTTAAAACTATTATATAATTTTAATATATATTAAAAAATATCATTTTATATGCACATAGTATAAACACATATATATATATAATAATATTTTATAAAATTATATATAATAAAATATATAATCATATAATTTTTAGGGATATATATATTTTAAAAAAAAAAAAAAAAAAAAAAAAAAAAAAGGGTTATTTTAAAATATATAATATATTATATATATATATATATATAATAAAATTTAAAAAAAAAAAAAAAAAAAAAAAAAAAAAAAAAAAAAAAAAAAAAAAAAAAAAAAAAAAAAAAAAAAAAAAAAAAAAAAAAAAAAAAAAAAAAAAAAAAAAAAAAAAAAAAAAAAAAAAAAAAAAAAAAAAAAAAAAAAAAAAAAAAAAAAAAAAAAATTTTTTTTTTTTTTTTTTTTTTTTTTTTTTTTTTTTTTTTTTTTTTTTTTTTTTTTTTTTTTTTTTTTTTTTTTTTTTTTTTTTTTTTTTTTTTTTTTTTTTTTTTTTTTTTTTTATATATATATAGTTTTTCCCTAGAGCATGGGGCCCTCACCAAGGAGTGCATATTTTTTCTTAACCCGGGTTTGTTTGTTCCCTCATTTGACAACAAGCAAGCATTTCTTCCCCCAGGGTCCTCCTTTTCATCTGCAACAATGATGCATTTACCCCCTTTTTCACCGTGATACAGTGCAGCCTTTCTTTCCCCCAGGGGTCCCCTTATCGGCAAAAGCTGCTTTTTTCCCACAGTGGGTCCTTTTCCCGGGGCAAAAATGTAAGCATTTTACCTAAGGGGCCCTCCCTCACCGGACAGTGCAGGTATGACCCAGACCATCCAGTCGGAGTCCAGGAATTCTAGGCCCCCTGGATTGGAGCCGAATGCCCCAAGCCAACCCCAAGAATATGTTACCCCTCTTTACATTTTTCTTTGTTTTATTTTTTTTACTGATTTTTAAAAAATTTTTATTTTTTAAAACGAAATTAAAAATTTTTTCTTTCTTAAATATTTTTTTATGCACTTTTTTTAAGTAGGAGAGAAAATGCGTAAAAATTATCGTTTTTTATTTCTTTTTTAACTCTTTTTTTAAGGGGGAGAATTTTTTTTTTGTCGTTTACATAAAGATACGCAAGTAATTTTATTTTTAAGGCTTTTACGCCATCTGGGGAGGGGGAAATTTTCGTATTCTTTCACGGGCTCAACCCTTTGCGGGGGAGGGTTTAAATATAGGGGGGGGGACGAGGGGGAAAAACCCCACTCGGTTTCAAATTTTTGAGAGACACACCTTATGAACGCAGCAGCAATAAAACAAAGTTGTCCAAAAGAGCTCCCCGGAGCCCGGGGCCTTCGTTCGCTGAATTATGTTCTGAGTTGTACAGTAAAAAAAAAAGTAAAGTAAAACCGTAATTACAGAACTTTCGCACTTTATGCTTGCCAGCCCCTTCAGTGCTTTTGTTTTTGCAGGTGACCGAGACTCTAGGCGAGTCAGCACCCCACTCAGACCCGCAGTTCCTCTACAACGGGTGCCTTTTGGGTTTTGACCCCTGGGTAGGGAGGCCCAGTAGTCTGGGGGCCCTTTGGGCGATTTTTTTTTCTCTAAATTTTTCCCCTTTAAGTGATTTTCCCTGAGCCTGCGGATTTCCTCGTGAACTCCCGTATGGTTTGGGGGGGGGGCATCGATTACCGTCCTTCGTAGGCAAGTTCGGCGGTAAGGAAGTTTCCTACACACAATTTGAGCTTTTTTTTGGGTGGTATGGAAAAACGAAACCAGGCTTCCAGGGGGGGGTAAAGGACGAAATACTGATTACCTCTTAGCTTTTGCTGTTAGGTTGATACCAAAAGTTAAGAGCTTTGACCCCTTCAGGACAACAATTTTGAGAAAAGGGGGTCGGCCCCGGGGCGATGCCCAGGATGGATGTACCCCGATACCCCCTTTTCCCCCAAGGGGGAAAGGGGCGACTGCCACTCTTTGACTAATTCGACCCTGAACAAGGGAAACCCCCCAAAATGAAAAAACGAGAAGACCATTTTTCAAAATCCCAACTGAGAATGCGAGGTTCGCGAAAGCAAAAGCAGGAAAAAAAAAACAAGCTTTGAAGGAAACCCCCTTTTCATCAAAAAGGCCCTTGATGGTCAAGTGGAGGGCGTTTTGATTTTGTAAAAAAAATTGCGAGAGGAAGCCTCCTTGTTAAATACAATACAACCCCAGATAAGGTTTTACTTAAGCGACGAAAATTTCATGATTCGAGTTAAAGTACTTTTCCCTTTTGCCCAATACCTGAAAGGGAGTAATTTTTCAAGGGATTTGAGACGATGGAAGAAGTGAAATTCTTTAGAGAGAAGGACCAAGACGTAGTGGGGCGTTATTGTATGCCCAAAAAGGGGCTTGAATGTGCGAAGAAAAACTGAATTGTTTTTTTTACCTTTGCTTTGAAAAAAACCCAGAGTACGTCAACGTCGGTTATGAAAAGTGTTTAAGTAAGACCCTTTTGTCCAAAGCCAATGCTTTTAATAGATGCCAAAAATTGGGCACGCCCTTTTTGATGTATTTATTAAGACTCGAGTAAATTGTTTGCCCGGAAAAGGGTTTAATCCCATGACACCATACATGTATAGCCAGATTTCCAAAAGTGCTAATTGGAGGCTCATCATCAGGTTTTTACTGAGTGCAGATCCTGAAGAAGGAGACTGAGACATTAGCATATAGAAAGCATGAAATTTGTTATACTGAAGCTAAGAGGAAAGTGGAAATTTTAACACAAACCCCAATTCCCATGCTGAAGCAGTAACTAACATCACCCCCAGTGCAAGTAATTCAGTCAACAGCTTGCGTAACATAAGAAATTGCTGAAACCCAAAAAGACCGTTAGAGAACTAATATTAAAAGTATTTTCAATGACTAAATTGCGAAAATGACGCATCAACCAGCATAAAAATCTTGCTGGGAGAACGTCCCTTTTAAACGGCCGAGCACCCGGTGGAAACTAGTGACGTTGGGGTTTTTGTGTTTTTTCGGTGTAAGGAGAGGTTTTTGGGTGGCGGTAAGATGGGTGTTTTAAACTTTTTAATGTTTATATTTTAAAACGGAGTGCTCCCCCAGTTTTAGTTTTTATTTTTGTAAAAAATTTTGGGGGTTTTTCCCATTTTTGTAACTTTTAGTGTTTCCTTTCCAGTATTTTAACAAGTGTATTTTAACGTGTTTTTGTTTTTTAAAAAATGTATTGAAATTCCCCTATTTTTTTTTTAAACCTTTTTTAAAAGACAAATATTTTCCCCCCTAAATTTGGGACCTGTGGCAAAAATGACAAGCTTCTATCGCCCCTAAGGACACAAACTCCCTGGAATAACCCCGCAAACCAGACGGAAACCATGTGAATTTGGCTTCTTCCTTTTTTTATACCTACACACTTTCCTTTTTATCTCGTTACATTTCTAGTGTCTCCTCCTTTTTATGATGTATTATTCCTGGAATATAACCAGGTTGTGGGAGCGACTAATGACCCTAATTTAAAAGGGGGAATTAAGAGTAATTAAGTGGGAAACATTCCCGCATTTTTACCCCCGGGACCCTATGGCAATAATGAAGCATTTTTTACCCCCAAAGGTGCTCCCCATTTGGGAGCAATGCAAGTATTCTACCCCAGGGGGTCTGCCTCACCCTGACACATTGCATGCATTTCTTTCCCCCGGGGTCTCCCCCTTCTGGCAAAATACAAAGCATTCTTACCACCCGGGATCCGCCCGCCTGACACAGGCACACTCGACCCTCTAGCTGAATGTCTCTTTGGGGGAAAAAATACGGACGCAAGCGAGGGGAAACTCCACTTGTGGGGATGATATAAACGAAAAAAAGGATTAATGGGTGCCTATTTTGAATACACTGAAAATGAAGTGAAAGCAGTACAGTGCACTCTAGCCAGACTGTGAATTTATAATTATATGTATAGTATATTATATAATAATATATATATATATATATAATTATATCAAATTAATATAATAATAATTAATATATATATATATATATAATATATATATATTGGGTGTGGGGTGTATATATATTTTATAATATATATATATATATAATAATATAATTAACATATACATTTTTCATATATTATACATATATAAATATATATAATTTTATTATATATATACATATGATTATATATGATATGAGTAGTATGATATTGTGTTTGTGTGTGGGCGTATATATTAAAATTATATATATATATATATATAATAATATAATATATAATATTATCTATCTATTATTTTCTATTATATATAATATATATTAGGGGCGCGGTAGCCGAGTGGTTAGAGATCAGACCAAGACTGCACGAGGAATCTGAGTTCAATGGGTTCGAGTCACCGGCTTGGGCGTTTTTTCCCCTTGGCAAGGGAATTCACCTCGATTGCCCACCTAGCATGGGTGGCCAACCAGCCCAAGTCAGTGTGGTCCCCAAGCCGGATAAATAGAGAGAAGATTCCTAAAAATAACACCCAATCTCCGTGGAAAGGGAAGGGGACCTACCATACTCACTCCAATATTACGAATGAAAAATCAATTAAATACAGCTGGACCACGGCGGTCAAACAGAACCCACAAAAAAAAAAAAAAAAAAAAAAAAAAAAAAAAAAAAATATATATATATATTATATTTTATAAACACATATTATTTACAATCAAAACGTTGTGTAAAAATATACATACAATACATATTACATAAACATATATATAAAAACCCCAAAAAAAAAAAAAAAAATTTAAAAAAAAAAAAAAAAATTTTTTTTTTTTTTTTTTTTTTTTTTTTTTTTTTTTTTTTTTTTTTTTTTTTTTTTTAAAAAAAAAAAAAAAAAAAAAAAAAAAAAAAAAAAAAAAAAAAAAAAAAAAAAAAAAAAAAAAAAAAATTTTTTTTTTTTTTTTTTTTTTTTTTTTTTTCCAAGGGGGGGGCCCCGGGGGGGTTTGACCACCCGGGGGGGGGGGAAAATTCAAAACAGGGGAACCCTACCCCAAAAAAAAAAAAAAAAAAAAAAAAAAAAAAAAAAAAAAAAAAAAAAAAAAAAAAAAAAAAAAAAAAAAAAAAAAAAATATATATATATATATATATATTAAACACATATTATTTACAATAAAATCGTTGTGTAAAAATATACATACAATACATATTACATAAACATATATATAATATATATATATATTTTATATTATTACCTAATATAAGTAGTTTATAATATAAACACACCAACACACCCCAACACACCACACACACCCACAAAACACACAACACATATAATATATATATATATATAATATTATTTTAAAATATATATATATGTGTGTGGTGGGTGTGTGTGGGTTGTGTGGTGGTGCGTTGTGTGTGGTGTGAAATTTACAATAAATATTAATAATATATAAAATATATATATATATAAAAAATAAAGATATATAGATATAACAAATTTTTAATATATAAAAATATATTTTAAAATCATAAATATATACAAATTTTAATATAAAATAATTATATAGATAGATAGATAAAATATAAATATATATAAAATACATAAACATACAATAAGTTTTTTATTATATATAATATAATATATATAATTAATATATATATATATATATATATAATATATATATATAAAAGAGGAATAATGGGCGCCGTATGATATGAATAAATAATAACCCTCCTGACTAGGACTTGAGCCCCGGGCGGTACAGGTATGACCAGGATGACCAGCGCAAAAACCAATCGTCTTTGATATATCGCGTGGTCGGCACGCGTCAGAAAATTATTTTGCATTGGGTTGTTCCCCTTCTGATCCTGGGCCCCCTTTTACTGGGTTTGAGAAAACAAAATCCGTATGTGCTTTTTAAGGAATTGGTCTGAAGGAAAAAAAACTGCAGACAAAACGGTATTTTCAGCCCTCTGGAAGGGCCATGACACCCGACTCAGAAAAAGCGTCCCATTTAAAACCAAAAAGAAAAATTTATCGGGTCAAACTGATAACGGAGAAATAACAAAGAACAAATCCATCATCTTCGGTGACGTTTCGTTCGAACTGCCAATCGCGAACGCGAGCCGCCGGCCCCCCCCAAAAGAATGGCTGGAAATACCCATTATTCTGCATTGTTCCTTGCAGACCCAAATTTTTTCAGAACTCAATTTGGGCTATCAAATCCCAGGGTTTTTCCCCCTACTAGACCAGGGGGTCCTAGAAAAAGGCGGTGCGAAAGAATAATGGTCAGAAGGGGGGAAAATCAACTGGCAAAAAAGTTTCTAACGTGCCCGTTGACACTGATTTTTTCTGATAAACCGAAACTCCGCCCCCTTTTCCCACCCTTGGGAAACAGACTAAAATTCTGGGGCGATGCGAGTTTGTTTAACAAAATTTTGAGAAATAAAGTCATTAATGGAGATTTTATAAGTGGGGTGTGGTGGGGTGTGTGGTGTGT
>NW_023640568.1:0-11200 GCF_015228065.2 Penaeus monodon | reverse complement strand
AATTATTATAACAGCAATAATTACAGTAATAACGATACTAATTAAGATAATGATATAAATAATTATTATAAAATCGTTATTATTGTTATTATTATTGTTATTACTATCATTATTGTTGTGGTTATTAGTATTATTGCAAAAATATATACTATAACTGCAATAATTGCAATAATAATGATAACAATTGCAATAATGATGATAATAATTGCAATAATGATGATAATGATGATGATAATGATGATAATCATGATAATGATGATGATAATAACAGGAATTGTGTCCATATATAATATAAAAAAGGTATAAGAAAAACATTCCCAAAAGTCGAAAAAGCGGCAAAATCTAGCGAAATATAGCCTTTTGAGAGTATACTCCAAAATGACGTTTTATCGATTTCTTTGGAAATTTCGGCAATTATTAGGGTAATAATGATAATAATTACCAGAATTGTATTAATCATAACAATAATGATGATAAAAGTGAGAATAAAGAGAATTTTGATAACATTTGAATATTATTATTATTATTATTATTATTATTATTATTATTATTATTATTATTATTATTATTATTATTATTATTATTATTATTATTATTATTATTATTATTATCTTAATTATTAGTATTATTGCCAAAAAATATATTATAACAGTAGTAATTATAGTAATAACGATACTAATTAAGATAATGATATAAATAATTATTATAAAATCGTTATTATTGTTATTATTGTTATTACTATCGTTATTGTTCTGGTTATTAGTTGTGGTTATTATTGCAAAAATATATACTATAACTCCAATAATTGCAATAATAATGATAACAATTGCAATAATGATGATAATAATTGCAATAATGATGATAATGATGATGATAATGATGATAATGATGATGATAACGATAATAATGATGATAATCATGATAATGATGATGATAATAACAGGAATTGTGTCCGTATATAATATAAAAAAGATATAAGAAAAACATTCCAAAAAGTCGAAAAAGCGGCAAAATCTAGCGAAATATAGTCGTTTTTTCGATTTCTTTGGTGATTTCGGCAATTATTCGGGTAAATTTGATAATAATTACCAGAATTGTATTAATCATAACAATAATGATGATAAAAGTGAGAATAAAGAGAATTTTGATAACATTTGAATATTATTAATATTATTATTTTATTATTATTATTATTATTATTATTATTATTATTATTATTATTATTATTATTATTATTATTACTATTATCTTAATTATTAGTATTATTGCCAAAAAATCTATTATAAATGTAATAATTATAGTAATAACGATACTAATTAAGATAATGATATAAATAATTATTATAAAATCGTTATTATTGTTATTCTTAGTGTTATTACTATCATTATTATTTTGGTTATTAGTATTATTGCAAAAATATATACTATAACTCCAATAATTGCAATAATAATGATAACAATTGCAATAATGATGATAATAATTGCAATAATGATGATAATGATGATGATGATGATAATGATAATGATGATGATAACGATAGTAATGATGATAATCATGATAATGATGATGATAATAACAGGAATTGTGTCCATATATAATATAAAAAAGGTATAAGAAAAACGAACCCAAAAGTCGAAAAAGTGGCAAAATCTAGCGAAATATAGCCTTTTGAGAGTATACTCCAAAATGACGTTTTTTCGATTTCTTTGGTGATTTCGGCAATTATTAGTATAATAATGATAATAAATAACATAATTGTATTAATCATAACAATAATGATGATAAAAGTGAGAATAAAGAGAATTTTGATAACATTTGAATATTATTAATATTATTGATATTATTATTATTATTATTATTATTATTATTATTATCATTATTATTACTATTATCTTAATTATTAGTATTATTGCCAAAAAATCTATTATAACTGTAATAATAACAATAATAATAATAAGTATAATAATAATAATGATAGTGCTAGTGGTTATAATATTGTTATTAGTATTATTATTGTTATTATTATCATTATTATTATTTGTACTGGTAGTATAATTGCAAAAAAAATTATTATAACAGTAATAATTACAGTAATAACGATAATAATTAAGATAATGATATAAATAATTACTATAAAAGCGTTATTATTGTTATTATTATTGTTATTACTATCATTATTGTTGTGGTTATTAGTATTATTGCAAAAATATATACTATAACTCCAATAATTGCAATAATAATGATAACAATTGCATTAATGATGATAATAATTTCAATAATGATGATAATGATGATGATAACGATGATAATGATAATAATGATGATAATGATGATGATAACGATAATAATGATGATAATCTTGATAATGATGATGATAATAACAGGAATTGTGTCCATATATAATATAAAAAAGGTATAAGAAAAACATTCCTAAAAGTCGAAAAAGCGGGAAAGCTTGCGAAATATAGCGTTTTGAGAGTATACTCCAAAATGACGTTTTTTCGATTTCTTTGGTGATTTTGGCAATTATTAGGGTAATAATGATAATAATTACCAGAATTGTATTAATCATAACAATAATGATGATAAAAGTGAGAATAAAGAGAATTTTGATAACATTTGAAAATCATTAATATTATTATTATTATTATTATTATTATTATTATTATTATTATTATTATTATTATTATTATTATCATTATTATTATTATTATTACTATTATCTTAATTAATAGTATTATTACCAAAAAATCTATTATAACTGTAATAATAACAATAATAATAATGAGTATAGGTATAATAATAATAATGCTAGTGGTTATAATATTTTTATTAATATTATTATTGTTATTATTATCATTAGTATTATTTGTACTTGTAGTATAATTGCAAAAATAATTATTATAACAGTAATAATTACTGTAATAATGATACTAATTAAGATAATGATATAAATAATTATTATGAAATCGTTATTATTGTTATTATTATTGTTATTACTATCATTATTGTTGTGGTTATTAGTATTATTGCAAAAATATATACTATAACTCCAATAATTGCAATAATAATGATAACAATTGCAATAATGATGATAATAATTGCAATAATGATGATAATGATGATGAAAATGATGATAATGATGATAATGATGATGATAACGATAATAATGATGATAATCATGATAATGATGATGATAATAATAGGAATTGTGTCCATATATAATATAAAAAAAGGCATAAGAAAAACATTCCCAAAAGTCGAAAAAGCGGCAAAATCTAGCGAGAGTATACTTCAAAATGACGTTTTTTCAATTTCTTTGGTGATTTCGGCAATTATTAGGGTAATAATGAAAATAATTACCAGAATTGTATTAATCATAACAATAATGATGATAAAAGTGGGAATAAAGAGAATTTTGATAACATTTGAATATTATTAATATTATTATTATTATTATTATTATTATTAATATTATTATTATTATGATAATAACAGGATTTTGTCCATATATAATATAAAAAAGGTATAAGAAAAACATTCCCAAAAGTCGAAAAAGCGGCAAAATCTAGCGAAATATAGCCTTTTGAGAGTATACTCCAAAATGACGTTTTTTTCGATTTCTTTGGTGATTTCGGCAATTATTAGGGTAATAATGATAATAATTACCAGAATTATATTAATCATAACAATAATGATGATAAAAGTGAGAATAAAGAGAATTTTCATAACATTTGAATATTACTAATATTATTATTATTATTATTACTATTATTATTATTATTATTATTATTATTATTATCTCAATTATTAGTATTATTGCCAAAAAATCTATGATAACTGTAATAATAACAATAATAATAATAAGTATAAGTATAATAATAATAATGCTAGTGGTTATAATATTGTTATTAGTATTATTATTGTTATTATTATCAATATTATTATTTGTACTGGTAGTATAATTGCAAAAATAATTATTATAAAAGTAATAATTACAGTAATAACGATACTAATTAAGATAATGATATAAATAATTATCATAAAATCGTTATTATTGTTATTATTATTGTTATTACTATGATTATCGTTGTGGTTATTAGTATTATTGCAAAAATATATGCTATAACTCCAATAATTGCAATGATAATGATAATAATTGCAATAATGATGATAATAATTGCAATAATGATGATAATGATGATGATAACGATGATAATGATGATGATAACGATAATAATGATGATAATCATGATAATGATGATGATAATAACAGGTATTATGTCCATATATAATATAAAAAAGGTATAAGAAAAACATTCCTAAAAGTCGAAAAAGCGGCAAAATCTAGCGAAATATAGCCTTTTGAGAGTATACTCCAAAATGACGTTTTTTCGATATCTTTGGTGATTTCGGCAATTATTAGGGTAATAATGATAATAATTAACAAAATTGTATTGATCATAACAATAATGATGATAAAAGTGAGAATAAAGAGAATTTTGATAACATTTGAATATTATTATTATTATTATTATTATTATTATTATTATTATTATTATTACTATTATCTTAATTATTAGTATTATTGCCAAAAAATCTATTTTAACTGTAATAATAACAATAATAATTATAATAATGATAATGCTAGTGGTTATAATATTGTTATTAGTATTATTATTGTTATTATCATCATTATTATTATTTGTACTGGTAGTATAATTGAAAAAATTATTATTATAACAGTAATAATTACAGTAATAACGATACTAACTAAGATAATGATATAAATAATTATTATAAAATCGTTATTATTGTTATTATTACTGTTATTACTATCATTATTGTTGTGGTTATTAGTATTATTGCAAAAATATACACTATAACTCCAATAATTGCAATAATAATGATAACAATTGCAATAATGATGATAATAATCGCAATAATGTTGATAATGATGATAATGATGATAATGATAATGATAACGATAATAATGATGATAATCATGATAATGATGATGATAATAACATGAATTGTCTCCATATATAATATAAAAAAGGTATAAGAAAAACATTCCCAAAAGTCGAAAAAGCGGTAAAATCTAGCGAAATATAACCTTTTCAGAGATTACTCCAAAATGACGTTTTTTCGATTTCTTTGGTGATTTCGGCAATAATTAGGGTAATAATGATAATAATTAGCAGAATTGTATTAATCATAGCAATAATGATGATGAAAGTGAGAATAAAGAGAATTTTGATAACATTTGAATATTATTATTATTATTATTATTATTATTATTATTATTATTATTATTATTATTACTATTATCTTAATTATTAGTATTATTGCCAAAAAATCTATTATAACTGTCATAATAACAATAATAATAATAAGTATAAGTATAATAATAATAATGCTCGTGGTTATAATATTGTTATTAGTATTATTATTGTTATTATTATCATTATTATTATTTGTACTGGTAGTATAATTGCAAAAATAATTATTATAACAGTAATAATTACAGTAATAACGATACTAATTAAGATAATGATATAAATAATTATTGTAAAATCGTTATTATTGTTATTATTATTGTTATTACTATCATTATTGTTGTGGTTATTAGTATTATTGCAACAATATATACTACAACTCCAATAATTGCAATAATAATTATAACAATTGCAATAATGATGTTAATAATTGTAATAATAATGATAATGATGATGATAATGATGATAATGATGATAATGATGATGATAAGGATAATAATGATGATAATCATGATAATGATGATGATAATAACAGGAATTGTGTCCATACATAATATAAAAAAGGTATAAGAAAAATATTCCCAAAAGTAAAAAAAGCGGCAAAATCTAGCGAAATATAGCCTTTTGAGAGTATACTCCAAAATGACATTTTTTCGATTTCTTTGGTGATTTCGGCAATTATTAGGGTAATAATGATAATAATTACCAGAATTGTATTAATCATAACAATAATGATGATAAAAGTGAGAATAAAGAGAATTTTGATAACATTTAAATATTATTAATATTATTATTATTATTATCATTATTATTATTATTATTATTATTATTATTATTACTATTATATTAATTATTAGTATTATTGCCAAAAAATCTATTATAACTGTTATAATAAAAATAAGGATAATAAGTATAAGTATAATAATAAAAATGCTAGTGGTTATAATATTGTTATTAGTATTATTATTGTTATTATTATCATTATTATTATTTCTACTGGTAGTATAATTGCAATAATAATTATTATAACAGTAATAATTACAGTAATATCGATACTAATTAAGATAATGATATAAATAATTATTATAAAATCGTTATTATTGTTATTATTATTGTTATTACTATGATTATTGTTGTGGTTATTAGTATTATTGCTAAAATATATACTATAACTCCGATAATTGCAATAATAAGGATAACAATTGCGATAATGATGATAATAATTGCAATAATGATGATGATGATGATGATGATAATGATGATAATGATGATAATGATGATGACAACGATGATAATGATAATAATCATGATACTGATAATGATAATAACAGGAATTGTGTCCATATATAATATAAAAAAGGTATAAGAAAAACATTCCCAAAAGTCGAAAAAGCGGCAAAATTTAGCGAAATATAGCCTTTTGAGAGTATACTCCAAAATGCCGTTTTTTCGATTTCTTTGGTGATTTCGGCAATTATTAGGGTAATAATAATAATAATTACCAGAATTGTATTAATCATAACAATAATGATGATAAAAGTGAGAATAAAGAGAATTTTATAACATTTGAATATCATTAATATTATTATTATTATTATTATTATTATTATTATTAGTAGTAGTAGTAGTAGTAGTATTTTTATTATTATTATTATTATTATTACTATTATTTTAATTATTAGTATTATTGCCAAAAAATCTAATATAACTGTAATAATAACAATAATAATAATAAGTATAAGTATAATAATAATAATGCTAGTGGTTATAATATTATTTATTAGTATTATTATTGTTATTATTATCATTATTATTATTTGTACTGGTAGTATAATTGCAAAAATAATTATTATAACAGTAATAATTACAGTAATAACGATACTAATTAAGATAATGATATAAATAATTATTATAAAATCGTTATTATTGTTATTATTATTGTTATTACTATCATTATTGTTGTGGTTATTAGTATTATTGCAAAAATATATACTAAAACTGCGATAATTGCAATAATAAGGATAACAATTGCGATAATGATGATAATAATTGCAATAATGATGATGATATGATGATAATGAATGATAATGATGATGATAACGATATAATTATGATAATCATGATTATTATGATGATAATAACAGGAATTGTGTCCATATATAATATAAAAAAGGTATAAGAAAAACATTCCCAAAAGTCGAAAAGCGGCAAATCAGCGAAAATATAGCCTTTTGAGAGTATCTCAAAATAACGTTTTTTCGATTTCTTTGGTGATTTCGGCATTTATTAGGGTAATAATGATAATAATTACCAGAATTGTATTAATCATAACAATAATGATGATAAAAGTGAGAATAAAGAGAATTTTGATAACATTTGAATATTATAATATATATTATTATTATATTATTATTATTATTATTATTATTATTATCTATTATTATACTATTATCTTAATTATTAGTATTATATGCCAAAAAATCTATTATAACTGTAATAATAACAATAATAATAATAGTATAAGTATAATAATAATAATGCTAGTGGTTATAATATTGTTATTAGTATTATTATTGTTATTATTATCATTATTATTATTTGTACTGGTAGTATAATTGCAAAAATAATTATTATAACAGTAATAATTACAGTAATAACGATATTAATTAAGATAATGATATAAATAATTATTATAAAATCGTTATTATTGTTATTATTATTGTTATTACTATCATATTGTTGTGGTTATTAGTATTATTGCAAAAATATACTATAACTCCAATAATTGCAATAATAATGATAACAATTGCAATAATGATGTAATAATTAATAATGATATAATGATGATGATAATGATGATAATGATGATAATGATGATGATAACGATAATAATTATGATAATCATGATAATGATGATGATAATAACAGGAATTGTGTCCATATATAATATAAAAAAGGTATAAGAAAAATATTCCCAAAAGTCGAGAAAGCGGCTAAATCTAGCAAAATATAGCCTTTTGAGAGTAGGCTCCAAAATTACGTTTTTTCGATTTCTTTTGTGATATCGGCAATTATTAGGGTAATAATGATAATAATTACCAGAATTGTATTAATCATAACAATAATGATGATAAAAGTGAGAATAAAGAGAATTTTGATAACATTTGAATATTATTAATATTATTATTATTATTATTATTATTATTATTATTATTATTATTATTATCATTATTATTATTACTATTATCTTAATTATTAGTATTATTGCCAAAAAATCTATTATAACTGTAATAATAACAATAATAATAATAAGTATAAGTATAATAATAATAATGCTAGTGGTTATAATATTGTTATTAGTATTATTATTGTTATTACTATCATCATTGTTGTGGTTATTAGTATTATTGCAACAATATATACTATATCTCCAATAATTGCAATAATAATTATAACAATTGCAATAATGATGTTAATAATTGTAATAATGATGATAATGATGATGATAATGATGATAATGATGATAATGATGATGATAAGGATAATAATGATGATAATCATGATAATGATGATGATAATAACAGGAATTGTGTCCATATATAATATAAAAAAGGTATAAGAAAAACATTCCCAAAAGTCGAAAAAGTGGCAAAATCTAGCGAAATATAGCCTTTTGAGAGTATCTCCAAAATGACTTTTTTCGATTTCTTTGGTGATTTCGGCAATTATTAGGGTAATAATGATAATAATTACCAGAATTGTATTAATCATAACAATAATGATGATAAAAGTGAGAATAAAGAGAATTTTGATAACATTTGAATATTATTAATATTATTATTATTATTATCATTATTATTATTATTATTATTATTATTATCTTAATTATTAGTATTATTGCCAAAAAATCTATTATAACTGTCATAATAAAAATAAGGATAATAAGTATAAGTATGATAATAATAATGCTAGTGGTTATAATATTGTTATTAGTATTATTATTGTTATTATTATCATTATTATTATTTGTACTGGTAGTATAATTGCAAAAATAATTATTATAACAGTAATAATTACAGTAATATCGATACTAATTAAGATAATGATATAAATAATTATTATAAAATCGTTATTATTGTTATTATTATTGTTATTACTATCATTATTGTTGTGGTTATTAGTATTATTGCAAAAATATATACTATAACTCCAATAATTGCAATCATAAGGATAACAATTGCGATAATGATGATAATAATTGCAATAATGATGATGATGATGATGATAATGATGATAATGATGATAATGATGATGACAACGATAATAATGATGATAATCATGATACTGATGATGATAATAACAGGAATTGTGTCCATATATAATATAAAAAAGGTATAAGAAAAACATTCCCAAAAGTCGAAAAGCGGCAAAATCTAGCGAAATATAGCCTTTTGAGAGTATACTCCAAAATGACGTTTTTTCTATTTCTTTGGTGATTTCGGCAATTATTAGGGTAATAATGATAATAATTACCAGAATTGTATTAATCATAACAATAATGATGATAAAAGTGAGAATAAAGAGAATTTTGATAACATTTGAATATTATTATTATTATTATTATTATTATTATTGTTATTAGTATTATTATTGTTATTACTATCATTATTGTTGTGGTTATTAGTATTATTGCAAAAATATATACTATAACTCCAATAATTGCAATAATAATGATAACAATTGCAATAATGATGATAATAATTGCAATAATGATGATAATGATGATGATAACGATAATAATGATGATAATCATGATAATGATTAAGTTTAATAACAGGAATTGTGTTCATATATAATATAAAAAAGATATAAGAAAAATATTCCCAAAAGTCGAAAAAGCGGCTAAATCTAGCGAAATATAGCCTTTTGAGAGTATACTCCAAAATGACGTTTTTTCGATTTCTTTGGTGATTTCGGCAATTATTAGGGTAATAATGATAATAATTACCAGAATTGTATTAATCATAACAATAATGATGATAAAAGTGAGAATAAAGAGAATTTTGATAACATTTGAATATTATTAATATTATTATTATTATTATTATTATTATTATTATTATTATTATTATTATTATTATTACTATTATCTTAATTATTAGTATTATTGCCAAAAAATCTATTATAACTGTCATAATAACAATAATAATAATAAGTATAAGTATAATAATAATAATGCTAGTGGTTATAATATTGTTATTAGTATTATTATTGTTATTATTATCATTATTATTATTTGTACTGGTAGTATAATTGCAAAAATAATTATTATACAGTAATAATTACAGTAATAACGATACTAATTAAGATAATGATAGGTTTGGGTTAGGTTTGGGTTACGTTTATTTTACGTTTGGGTTAGGTGTAGGTTAGGTCTGGATTAGGTTTAGGATAGGTTTTGGTTAGGTTTAGGTTAGGTTTGGGTTAGGTTTAGGTTAGGTTTAGGATAGGCTTGGGTTAGGTTTGGGTTAGGTTTAGGTTAGGTTTAGGATAGGTTTGGGTTAGGTTTAGGTTAGGTTTGGTTAGGTTTAGGATAGGTTTGGGTTAGGTTTAGGTTAGGTTTGGGTTAGGTTTAGGATAGGTTTGGTTAGGTTTGGGTTAGGATTTGGTTAGGTTTAGGATTCGCTTGAGTTAGGTTTGGGTTATGTTTGGGTTAGGTTTAGGATAGGCTTGGGTTAGGTTCGGGTTAGGTTTGGTTTAGGTTTACGACAGGTTTGGGTGAGGTTTAGGATTGGTTTAGGTTAGATTTAGGTTAGGTTTAGGATAGGTTTAGGTTAGGTTTGTGTCAGGTTTAGGTTCGGTTTAGGATAGTTTTATGTTAGGTTTAGGTTAGGTTTAGGATAGGCTTAGGTTAGGTTTGT
>NW_023640567.1:0-11200 GCF_015228065.2 Penaeus monodon | reverse complement strand
GGGGGGGAAAAGGAAAAGCAAAAAGGGGAAAAAACAAGGGAAAAGGGAGGAAAGGGGGGGCAAAGGGAGGAAAGGGGGAAAAGGAGGAAAAGAGCGAGGGAAAAAGGGGAAAAGAGCGAAGGGGGGGAAAAAGGGGGGGGGGCAAAAGGAGGAAAGAGCGGAAAGGGGAGGAAAAGGAAAAAGGAAATGGTAAAGGGAAAAAAGGGAGACAGGGGAAAAGGGCGAGGGGAGGAAAAAGACGAGGAAAGAAGACGAAATGGAAACATCCATTCCTTTCTCAGAGCACGGGAAAAAATTAACATTCTTTTTCCAAAACACTAAAAACACGGACTTTCCGCTTTCAGAACACTGGAAACAGACATTCCTTTTGAGAACACTGAAACACTGACATTCCCTTTCAAAACACTGGAAAACACTTTCCCACTTCCGAACACAGGAAACACTGACATTCCCTTTCGGAATAGGGAAAACACTGACTTTCACTCTCAGAGCACGGGGAACACTGCATTCGCTTCCAGAAACAAGAAACACGACATTCCCTTTCCGAATCGGGAAAACCCTGTATTCCCTCTCAGACCTTTGGAAACCTGACATTCCCCTTGCAAAAACGGGAAAACACGACATTCCGTTTTCAGAACACTGAAACACTGACTTTCCCTTTTCTAGAACACTGAAAACCTGACATTCCATTGTAAAAAATGGAAAAACTACTTTCCGTTTTCGAAAACGGGAAACACTGACATTTACTTTTGAACACTGGAAACACTGACATTCCGTTTTCAAAACCCTTTAAAACACTGATTTTTCATTTTAAAACTTTGGGAAAACACTGACATTCCGTTTTCAAAGCACTAAAAACACTGACATTCTGCTTTCGAACACTGGAAACACTGAAATTCGCTTTCAAAAACGGGAAAACCTGACATTCCCTCCGAGCACGGAAACAGACATTCCATTTGTAAACACTGGAAACCCCGCATTTCGCTTTCAGAACACGGAAACACAGACTTCTGCTTCCAAACACAGGAACACTGACTTCATTTTTAAAACCTGAAAACATGACTTTCCCTTCGGAATACTGGAAACACTGCATTCTGCTCTCAGAGCACGGGGAACAATGGCATTCTGCTTTCAGAACATGAAACTGACACCCGCTCCCAGAGAACTGGAAACACTGACATTCTTTTCAGAACACGGGAAACGCTGACTTCGCTCTCAAGCACAAAAAACTGAATTCCGTTTGAAACACAAAACACTGACTTCCTTTTTGAAAACACGGGAAAACCTGACTTCCGGTTCTGCTTTCAGAAAAATGGAAACCTACCTCTATTTGTAAACACTGGAAACATGACACTCCCATTTTCAGAACACTGGAAAACTGACTTCCGCTCTAAAGGCATGAAACACTGACTTCCCGTTTTCAGTACGGGAAACTGACTTTCCACTTTTGGAATACTGGAAACACTGACTTCCACTTTCGAGTACTGAAACACTGACATTCGCTTCCAGAACACAGGAAACACAAACTTTCCATTTCCAAAACCCCGGGAAACACTGACATTCCACTTTCCAAATAGGGGAAACACTGACATTTCCATTCTCAGAGCACTGGAAACATTCACATTCCCCTTTGCAAAAACGCTAGAAACTTTGACATTCCGCTTTCAGAACACTGGAAACACTACATTCTGCTTTCAGAACACAGAAACACGACTTCCCTTTAAAACATTGGAAACACTGACTTCCCGCACTCGGGAAAAAAATTATATTTTTTTCAAAACACGGGGAAACACTGAATTCCATTTGTAGAACCCTAGAACACGACATTCCGCTCTCAGAGCACGGGAAAACACTGACATTCTGCTTTCAGAAAACAGGAAAACTGACTTCCATTTTTGGAATCTGGAAACACGATATTTATTCTCGAGCCAGGGAAAACTTTAATTCCCCTTTGCGACACTGGGAACAAAGACATTCCGCTTTCAAACCCTGGAAACAAACTTTCCATTTGTAGAACACAAAAAACATTGATTTCCGTTTTAAAAACACTGGAAACACTGACATTCTTTTCCAGAACAAGGGAAAAACACTGACTTTTTCCTTTCAAAAACACTGAAAACACTGTCATTCCCTTTTGGAACACGGAACACGCATTCCCGGGTTTCCAGCACGGGGGAACTAAAATTACCCTTTCAGAACACTGAAACCTATACCCGCTTTCGGAACATGGAAACACTGACTTTATGCTTCCAGAACACGGGAAACCTGACTTTACACTTTCCGAATCTGGAAACCTGACTTTCCTTTCTTAGAGCACTGAAAAAATTCACATTCCTTTGCAAAACACTGAAACACAGCTCCGCTTTCAGAACATTAGAAACAGACTTCCATTTGTAAATACGGGAAACACTGACATTCCCTTTTAAAGAACACGGGAAACCTGACATTTGTTCCAGAACACAGGAAACACTGACTTTCCCCACTTTCAGAAAACGGGGAAAAACTACTTTCCCCATTTTTGGAATACTGGAAAACTGACATTCCCTCCCAGAGCACGGGAAACCTGACATTCCGCTTCAGAGCACTGGAAAACTGAATTCCGTTTGTAGAAACACGGGAAACAGTAACTTTCCCATTTGTAAACTTTGGAAACACGGCACCCCTTTTTCCAGAGCACTGAAACCTGACATTCCCGCTTCAGAACACTTAAAAACACGACTCCATTTGTGAACACGGAAACACGGGCATTCCGTTTTCAAACACTGGGAAAAACTGCTTCCACCCCCGACACTGGGAACACTGACATTCGCTTCAGAACACGGGAGACACGACATTCCATTTTTAAACACGGAAACACTGCATTCCACTTGGGAATAGGGATACACGGGAAAAAATTCACATTCTCGGGAAAACACGGACATTCCACTTTAGAACACTGCAAACAGATATTCCTTTGTAGAACACTCAACATTGACATTCCGCTTTCAGAACCTAAAACCTGACATTCTTCTTCCAGAACACGGGAAACACTGACATTCCACTTGCGAACCTGGGAACACTACATTCCATTTTTTGGAATAGGGGAAACATGATATTCCTTTCAGAGCACGGGAAAAACACGACATCCGTTTTAAAAACCGGGGAAACACTGATTTTTCCATTTTTTGAACACTAAAAACATGATTTTCCTTTTGTTGAACACTGGAAACCTGACATTCCCTTTAAAACACGGGAACCCCTGATTTTCCTTTGTTGAACATGGGAAACATTGACTTCTTTGTAAACACGGGAACACTGACATTCTGCTTTCAAAAACACTGAAAACACTGGCATTCGCTTCCAAACATGAAACACTAACATTCACTTTTGAATACTGAAACACTGACATTCCTTTTAGAACACTGGAAACTGCATTCTGCTTCCAAAATAAAAACCACTGACTTTCGCTTTAAACCGGGAAACACTGACATTCTGCTTCCAGAACAAGGAAAATGATATCCTATTTTTCACAACAGGGGAACACCGACTTTCCTTTTGGGAATAGGGAAACACTACATTCCACTTTCCCCGAATACGGGAAAACCCACGTATTCCGCTTCAGAGCACTGGAAACAATGACATTCTCCTTCCAGAACACTGGAAACACTGACTTCCGCTTTTAACATGGAAACACTGACATTCTGTTTCGAACACTGGAAACTGACTTTCCCCTTTCAGCACTGGAAACACGACATTCCTTTCAAAACACTGGAAACACTGACATTCCATTTGTAGAACACGGGAGACACTGACTTTTCCATTGTAGAACACTGGAAACACTGACATTCCGCTTCAGAGCACAGGAAACACTGACATTCCGCGCAACAGCGGCTGAAAAGAATAGTACACTCATTCGTATATATACAATGTTTTTTTTTTCTTCTTGTTTTTTCTTTTTTGAGAATTTGCACTTCAGAAGACTAAAAGCTCTCTAAATGTTCAGGGTTTGAAAGAATATAGCTGCATGTTTGGTAATTCTTTATGGTTTATATAGTAGCTCCTTTCAGATTGATGGTCCAGGTATAGGTATGTGTGCCCCATTTAAAGCACCAACTACTTCTTTAAATTCTCCTACGTATTTCCTCGGCCTTCCAGAAAACACCCCTGCATTTCGCGGCAACATGAAACACCAAAAAATAATACGAAATGTTTGCGATAAAGTATGCTAATTGACAACTCTCCCCTTTTACAGCTGCATTCCTGCGTTGCCGGGAAAACGGCCAGACAGTTTTTGTTTCACCGGAAAGAGTAAAGTTAATGTCTTCCTTCTCTGCTGGTTTCCTTACATAAGGAATGCCATCAATTTTTTCTTCCTTGTACCTTCTTTCACGGTTGTTTCGTTTCTCTGTTGTTGTATTCCGATGTTTTTCAGTTACAGAGATTGCAGTTAATTTTCTCCTCTTCCCTTCCCTATGTAATTTTACGCGGCTGGGATAAGCGGTTTTCTCCCCACTCCTCGGCCAGCGGCAGAGGTGGGGATGAACGGTGTTTTTTGCTTTCAATTCCTTCCTCTCTTCTAGCCCACTCTATTACAGATTTGATGGCCTGAGCAAGGACATCGAGTTTGCCCTCCCTCTTCCTCGCCCGTGCTCGTTTGAAGGTATATGGTTCATCGGAGTGAAGGGTACTTATTACTGTGGACACCAAGGGCTTCAACCTTTTCAGCGTTGACGACTTATTCTTCGGGTTGGAGGGAACTTTTTACGAACTGTCCGAGTCTGAGCTCGCGACTTTAGCAGGATATATCGTGTCCACTACAACTCCCTTTGCCCACCGAGCGGCCAGCACAACTGAGCGAGAGGCCCCAACAGGTGGCGGGCCAGGCGAAGGCCTCCTTACCAAACTTCCGGGTCGTCGGGCGTGTGCCCACCTTGACGTGCTCAGGTCGAGGGAAACTGGGGAAAACTGTCAACAGACTAGAATTTCAGAGCACAAAATCTTATCTAAAAGGAGAGGGATTAATATATCCATCCTTTACAAGAGACAGCAGGCAAGTACTGACTGCAAATCACAGTGGTCGTGGTCACTCGTCCTATAGACGAGTGACCACGACCTCCTAAAAAATAATAATAATAAATAATAAAAATAATATAAAAAAAAAATAAATTAAAATTAAACTGCAAGCTAAACAAACCTAAAGCTTAAAACCAAAACTCGAAAAGGCTTTAACTAAATGAAATGAACTTAAAACTAAATGACTTAAAAGTAAAACCTTAACTAAGAAAACCTTACCTTAAAGCCATACTTAAATACACATAAACTTAAAACGGAACTTTTCAACAAAAAGAACATTACAGAAATATACTACTAGAAAATAAAAGCATTACAGGATTACAGCATTACATGTTAAAAAAATATATCATCTTTATCATCAGTATTGGGAATTATTATCATCATTATTATCATTATTATTTCAATCATTGCAGTTATAATATATGTTTTTTGCAATTTACTACTAAAAATAACTATAATAGAAAATAACAATAATAATAACAATTTTATAATAATTATGTATATCATTCTTTTAATTATTATCGTTATTATTGTAATTATTACAGTTATATATATATTTTTTTTTTGCAATTTTACTAATATAAAAGCAATAATAATGATAATAAAAAACAATAATAATAATAATGTAACTATTATTGTTATTATTATCATCATTATTATTATTACAGTTATAATAAATTTTCTTATAATAATAATAATAATAATACAAATACAAATACAAATAATAATAATAATAATTAATAATGATAATAACAATAATAATAATAAAAAATAATTAAAAAATAATAAAAATAATAATAATGATTAAAACAAAATAATGATTATAACCAATAATAATAAAAATAATAATAATAATAATAATAATAATGTCATGATTAATACAATTCTGATAATTATTATCATTATTACCCTAATAATTGCCAAAATCATCATTGAAATCGAAAAAACGGCATTTTGGAAAATATTCTCAAAAGGCTATATTTCGCTGGATAATTATGTATATCATTCTTTTGATTATCATCGTTATTATTGTAATTATTACAGTTATATATTTTTTTTTTTGCAATTATACTACTAATAAAAGTAATAATAATGATAATTATAATAATAATAATAATAATAATAATAGTAATAATAATAATAGTAATAATGATAATGTGTCATTATTAGTGCAATTCTGATAATTATTATTCTGATATTATTACCCTAATAATTGCCAAAATCATCATTGATATCGAAAAAACGGCATTTTGGAATATTTTCAAAAGGCTTTATTGTAGCAGCACGACCCCGCAACCTGGAGTTCAGCTAGTTACCCAGGTTGGGTCACATCAGGTCCACAGCCGTGTCCGCGCTCATTGGACAGCGGGCTCCCCTCGTTCCCTGCGCGCTTACACAGCGCTCGTGTATTTAAGCCGCAGAGCCCAAAAACGAGATCCTGATCACCCTGGTCAAAGCAACAATTCCCTGCTCCGCAATAGTCGATGCACATGAGGAGGTGATCGCATCATACCCACAGGTCGTGGAGGCTTCCCGATTGTCGAAAGGGAAGACTCCAACCAGGCAAGTCCTGGTAACCATGAAAGGTAGCCCAACCTCTACCCTTGATCTGGGTAACTGGGGTACCTATAACTTACGAACATTTGTGCCTGAACCACTCCGGTGTTTCAGTGCCAGAAGTAGGGGACACCACCAGGCTAACTGCACAGCCAACCCAAAATGTGGTTTTCTGTAGCAAGGCACACAACACCGAGGTGTGCATTAAGGCATACAAAGAAGAAAAGAAGGACACAACAGCCAAATGTCCCAAATGTCCCCAGCCGAAACCGGAGATATCCGATAAACAGGAGTTCCCCCAAGTAAAACAAGTGCAGAGGAACCACAGGAAGAAAGGTTCCAACAGCACCACAAGGTCCTCCCCAGATCCAGAAGACATGCTCTTCGATGAGGGGGACATGTCGATCCTGATCACTGCTGTGGTCACAGCAGTGGCAGCATCCTTGTCCAGGACCACGGAAAGGGCAGTCGAGGTCGCCATGACGACATTAAAAAAGACTGTCGCAGCGTAAAGGGAAGGAGGATGGAGAGAGCCAAATCAGCCCAATCCTCTCTCTCACCCCAGGTCGAGACTCCCCTCTCCTCTCCAACCCAGGCCATGCCCCCACAGGCAGAGCCTAGCCAGGCTGATTCAGTGCCAGAAACTGAATCAGAACAAACTTACCCTGCCCAGGCAAGGCCAGCCAAAGCACAGAAACAGCCTGGCCAAAAGAAAAAGGGCCCAAAAACTTCAAGTCAGAGCTACCAAAGGCCTCCACCCCCCAGTGGACCCAGGGGTAGCCTGACCCGAAAGGGGACCCCTCAAGCAGTGAGGATCTCCCCAATGGACTCCGACTGTCAATCCGAATACGACGATGTCTCTGATGTAACTATCAATTAGTAACATCTGGCACACAAACTAAGTATTCTGCAGTGGAACATCTGTGGCTTCTCCTCAAGGAGTGCTATCCTCCCCGCAATAGTGCGATCAAGGAGTATTGACATCGTCATGCTCCAGGGGACATTATCAGCGGAACCTGTTCGCTTCTCCCGGGGATCCACGTCTACGCGCTGCCCGTACCAATGGCAAAAGAGGCCTGATCACCCTGGTCAAAGCAACAAATTTCCCTACTCCGCAATAGCCGATGCACCACACTGTGGAGAAGATGTTGAATCTCTTGTCATCGAGATTCACCTGGTCGGGGGGCCCCTGAAATTGTACAATGTGTACAGCTGGCCACACTGTACTAGCTTAGACATCAGCCAGGTATGTGCTTCTGCAGCACACGACCGAGTGATCATAGGGGGAGACTTCAATGCACACCACCCCATCCTGGCTCCCTGCAGGGCACCGGATGGGGCTGGCTATCCATAACCAAGTGCTTGAGACTTCCCTGAGATCGCTCTCCTCAATAGCCAGGAGCCAACGCATGTCAGAGGGGGGGGTCCTAGACCTCCCCCTGGCCACTGCGACTCTGGTGGAGAGATTGCTGGCGTGTCGATGAGACTGTCACTAGTGATCATTATGGCACTATAACTCCCTCTTGAATAGTGGCCCAGCCGAAATACCACGACCGAATCCAAGATGGAAACGACAAGGCCCAAATGGCAGGCGTTCCAGAGCGCTTGGCCCGCTGTCTGAGAAGCAATAACCCACACAAAACGAAATGTGGAAGTGCTACAAAACCCGACTTGTAAATACCATTGATGAGACGCCCCCATGACCATACCCAAAACTCGGCCTGGTCTAGGAGTCACAAAGACGCCTGGTACTTCAATGACGAGATTAGGGAGGGCAACCACAGGGTAAATATTTTGCCGAAAACATTTCCGAAAACAAAGAACCCCCGACAACCTAGCCTTCTAAGGGAGGCTGTCAGGATGCCAAGGAAAATGCCAGCAGAGTGAGGCAGGGAAAAATGGCTGGAATGGTGTGAGTCCTTCGATCACCGTACCCCCCTCTCAGAGCTATGGCAACGGATCAAGCGAGCCACCAGCCGTCAGCCTCGAGATGCACCACCATGACCCCCCGTCAGAGGCCAAACAGATTGGCGCACGAGTTCTCTGCGAGAACGAGTAGCAACAGCCTGCCAGCTGAACTGAGGGCAAGACAAGAACGCCTACAACCGACAGACTTGCTCACATCAAGAAAAGGGGAGCAGAACCCGATAACTCAGACGTTTTTCTTTTCTCTGAGGGAAAATAAGAGATGCATATAAAGCCAGTTGTAACACAGCCCGCGCTCTGACAGAATCTCGTACCCATCATTTCCCCCTGGGACGGTAGGTGAGCTTGCATTCCTGCAACTCATCAACAAGTCCTGGGAAACTTCCACTCTACCCCAGATTTTGGAAGGGGGCTACCATGTTCCCACCCCAAAAACCCAAGGCTATATTTCAATAATTTTGCCGCTTTTTCGATTTTTGGGGATTTTTTTTCCTTTTACCTTTTTTATTATATATGGACACAATTCCTGTTATTATCATCATTATCATAATTATCACCATTATTATCATCATTATTGAAATTATTATCATCATTATCATTATTATTGTCATTATTATTTCAATTATTGCAGTTATATTTTTTTTTTGAAATTTATACTACTAATAATAACAGCAATAATTGAAATAATAATGATAACGATTTTATAATAATTATGTATATCAATTTTTTAAATTATTATCGTTATTAATGTAATAATTACAGATATAATATGTTTTTTTGAAGTTATTCTAATAATAAAAGTAAAGGGAATGATAATAATAACAATAGCAATGATAATAATAATAATATATAACCATTATTATTATTATTAATATTATCAAACCCTTATTGTTATTATTATAGGTATAACATATTTCCTTGTAATATTAATAGTAAAAAATAATTGTAAAAAGAAATAATAAAAGATAATAAAAATGATGATAATGATAATAATAATAATAATAACAATAATAATAATAATAATAAAATAATAGTAATAATGATAATAATAAGGTCATGATTAAAACAATTCTGATAATTATTATCATTATTACCCTAATAATTACCAAAATCATCAATGAAATCGAAAACACGGCATTTGGAATATATTCTCAAAGGCTAGATTTTGCTAGATTTTGATGCTTTTTCGAGTTTTGTGTTTTTTTTTTTTTTTTTCCCTTTTAACTTATAAAGGTCCGATTTTCTGTTATCATCATCATCATTATCATCATTATTATTAGAGATAATAACAATTGTATAACATATTTTCTTGTAATATTAATAATAATAATAATGATAATAATAATAATGATAATAATAATGATAATAATAATAATAATAATAATAATAATAATATAATAATAAAAATAATAATAACAGTAATAATAATAATAATATTGTTATTATTTTTTGTTATTATTATTATTGCTGTTGTTATTATTATAAAATTAATATTATTGCAATTAGTCCATTATCATAAAAAAATATGCTTATGATTATAATTTTATCAAAATTCTTATTATTTTCATGCCTATCGTCATTCATGTCATGATTATACGATTATGATTATTATTGTTAGATATACCCTGGTAATTACCAAATTCATCATTGAAATTTAAAAGCGGCATTTTGGAGTAAACTCTGAAATTATATATTTCGCTTTTTCGACCTTTGGGACTTTTTTCATTTTTCCCTTTTTTTTTATAAATGGACACTAATACTGTCATTATCATCATTACATTATCCCTCCTCATCATCATCTTTATCATCATTATTATCATCCTTATCATCATTTCTGTAATTATTATCATCATTATCATTATTAAATGTAATTATTATCATCATTATCATTTTTACTGTAATTTTATCAATATTATCCTCATCTCAATGTAATTAATGCCGCTATATATTCTTGTTTGGTAATTATGGTATTTTTAGAGATAATGGAAATAATAAAAGCAACAATGATAATAATAAAAATCGAACTTTCATTGTTATTTTTAATTATCATTATCATCATCATTATTGCAATTATTTGGCCAATATTTTTTTTTTCGTTATTATACTAACAAAACAAATAATAAAAGTAATAAAAGCAATAAGAATAATCATAAACAAAAATTGAACTTGCGACTTGTATTATTTCTATCATTATTTTCATTATTATTGTATCATTAGAGTTATAATATTTTGGGGGGCAATTTTAACAATAATAAAGATAATAACAAGAATAAAATGATTATTATTATCATTACTTTCATTATTATCCTTATTATTGTAATTATTACAGTTATAATATTTATTTTTACAATTATACTAATCATAATATCATTAATGATGATAAAACAATAAAATAATGGTAAAAATAATAACAATATTATAATTAATTATTATTGTATTTTTTTATTATTTTGTTATTATCATTATCATTATCATTATCATTATCATTATTATTATTATTATTATTTTTATTATTATATTATTATTATTATTAATAATATCACTATCACCATTTCTAACATCTTCTTCAGTTTTTTTAAAACATCAATCGTTATTTTTTTAAATTTTCTTTTTTTAAAATTAAAAAATTTCTCATCATTATTCTATCTAATAATATAATATTATT